>NW_027422649.1:222828-261535 GCF_048934315.1 Petromyzon marinus
TACCACTACCACTACTACCACTACCACCACTACTACTACCACTACCACCACTACTACTACTACTACCACTACTACACTACTACTACCACCACTACCACTACTACCACTACTACTACCACTACTACACTACTACTACCACTACTACTACCACTACACTACTACTACCACTACTACTACCACTACTACACTACTACCACTACTACCACCACTACTACTACACTACTACTACTACCACTACTACCACTACCACCACTACTACTACCACTACTACTACCACCACTACTAATACCACTACTACTACCACTACTACACTACTACTACCACCACTACTACTACTACCACTACTACTACCACCACTACCACTACTACCACTACCACTACTACACTACTACTACCACCACTACCACTACTACCACTACTACTACCACTACTACACTACTACTACCACTACTACTACCACTACTACACTACTACCACTACTACCACCACTACTACTACACTACTACTACTACCACTACTACCACTACTACCACTACTACCACCACTACTACTACACTACTACTACTACCACTACTACCACTACCACCACTACTACTACCACTACTACTACCACCACTACTACTACCACTACTACCACTACTACACTACTACTACCACCACTACTACTACTACCACTACTACTACCACCACTACCACTACCACTACTACACTACTACTACCACTACTACTACTACCACTAGTACTACACTACCAATACTACACTACTACTACCACCACTACCACTACTACTACCACTACTACACTACTACTACCACTACACTACTACTACCACTACTACTACCACTACTACACTACTACCACTACTACCACTACTACCACCACTACTACTACACTACTACTACTACCACTACTACCACTACCACCACTACTACTACCACTACTACTACCACCACTACTACTACCACTACTACTACTACTACTACACTACTACTACCACCACCACTACTACCACTACTACTACCACCACTACCACTACTACACTACCACCACTACCACTACTACCACTACTACTACCACTACTACACTACTACTACTACCACCACTACTACTACTACCACTACTACTACACTACTACCACTACACTACTACTACCACTACTACCACCACCACTACTACACTACTACTACTACTACCACTACACTACTACTACCACTACCACCACTACTACTACCACTACTACCACCACTACTACTACACTACTACTACCACTACACTACTACTACACTACTACTACTACCACCACTACCACTACCACCACTACTACTACCACTACTACTACCACTACTACTACACTACTACTACCACTATTACTACCACTATTACTACACTACTACTACTACCACTACACTACTACCACTACACTACTACTACACTAGTAATAGGTTTTACCCTTTTAACTGGCACAAAAACTGACACCTTTATTCAAGGCATCGTGTCTGCAATAACCACAACACAAGCAGTCAAAATACAAACACAAAAAGACAACTCTGATAATAATAATATTATTGGCACTGTCCTTGAATTTGATTGGTCCACACCAGAGACAGCTTTTCTTAGAGGCCCTTTAGTCTCTCCATTGGTGTTGGACCAGAAGACGCCAAAAGGCGTACAACTCAAAAACAGCGCACCATCAGAGTATTGAGGGCTCGGGGTGAGCATTAACATTATGAGACCTCCTTTGCCAGTAACAGGATATCGTGATAGGTTTTACCCCTTTTAACTGGCACACAAAAACTGACACCTTTATTCAAGGCATCGTGTTTGCAATAACCACAACACAACGCAGTCAGAGTTATTGAGGGCTCGGGGTGAGCATTTACATTATGAGACCTCTCCTTTGCCAGTAACAAGATTCAGGAATAGGTTTTCACCCTTTTAACTGGTAAGGCTTCGGATGACCGCTGGGGATTTCGCGATCAGCGGGTTCCTTGCGGGTGGGAAGGTTTTTCGGCTTGCTACGGTGGGACTCTGCCGAGCGTAGAGGCAAGGATTGGTGCGGGAGGGGGCGTGGGGTTGGGGTTGGGGGTTGGGGTGGGTTTATTTGGGCAGTGAGAGACAGAACAATATTAATAATAATGATGATGATGATGCAGGAAAACGCATGTCAAAAAAATGGTTATGAATTGATTTGCATTTTAATGAGGGAAATCAGTGTTTGACTCCTCTGCAAAACACTACACGATACACTACACTATACACTACACTACTATACACTATATACTACACTACTATACACTAAACTATACACTACACTACCATACACTATATACTACACTACTATATACTACACTACTATACACTACACTATACACTAAACTACTGTACACTACACTATACACTACACTACTATACACTACACTACTATACACTACACTACTATACACTATACACTACACTACACACTACACTACTATACACTACACTACTATACACTACACTATTATACACTACACTACTATACACTACACTGTACACTACACTATACACTACACTACTATACACTACACTACTATACACTACACTACTATACACTACACTACTATACACTACACTACTATACACTACACTACTATACACTATACTACTATACACTACACTACTATACACTACACTGTACACTACACTATACACTACACTACTATACACTACACTACTATACACTATATACTACACTATACACTACACTATGATGATGTTGTTGTTGATGTTGTTGTTGATGATGTTGTTGTTGTTGTTGATGTCTCTGCGTAGTCTCAGGACGGTGGTGATTTGGGCTGTGAGCCTCCTCCTGAGATGGGAGAGCTTCAAATATCTCCAGGTAACATCATCATTATCATCAACATCAACAACAACATCAACAACATCATCAACAACAATATCAACAACAACATCAACAACAACATCATTATCAACATCATCAACAACAACATCATTATCATCAAAATCAACAACAACAACATCATTATCATCAACAACAGCATCAACAACATCATCAACAACAACATCAACAACAACAACATCATTATCATCAACATCATCAACAACATCAACAACATCATTATCATCAACAACATCAACATCATCAACAACATTATTTTCATTATCATCAACAACATCAACATCATCAACAACATCATTATCATCATTATAATCAGCATCAACATCAACAACATCAACATCATCATCAACATCAGTTACATCCCTGTCTCTCTATCTGTGTGTGTGTCTATCTGTGTGTGTGTCTATCTGTGTGTGTGTTGCCGGACGGGCAACTCTGTCGTGGACAGTGCTGTGGGGGGAGATCCAATTTTGATTGGCTCCTCCCCTCATGGCGTCTGTGACCACTACAGGGGCTAAACGGGGGCTCTGGACGGGTGCGAGGGGCTGGTAACCCCTCCACCTTCAATTAATTACCACTAAACCACGAGTTAAACTGAAATATGTAACTAATAAGCTTGTGCCGGAGGCCCCGGGGGGCCAGGCGTCTATGACGTCTCCTGGCCAAACCCCAATTGGCGGAGCCAGGAGATTGAATATCTACCCTCGGGGCTCCTCCAGAAGCAACGAAAAGCCACTACGGGTGGCCATGTGGAATGTTCGAATGCTCACTACGGAGGAGAGGCTGCCACTCCTCTGTCGGGAGCTGGACCGGTACCGCCTGGATCTATGCGGCATTCAGGAGGTTCGGTGGACCGGCTCTGGCTCCTGCCACCATGAGGGGTGGACAGTCCTCTACTCGGGGCAGCAGACTGCCAAACAACACGGTGTGGCTCTTCTTTTGAACAAAAGAATGAAGGGGGCGTGGGAGCGTGGCGGTGAGGTGTGGGAAGCTGTAAGCCCCAGGCTACTTTGGGCTCGCCTTCCCATCAACCGGAGGCGAGGAATGGTGGTCGTGGTTACTTATGCCCCCACCGAAGACGAACATCCGTGGAGGGATGCAGGCAAAGCCGATGAGTCAGATGCCTTCTATGACCTCCTGTCACAGGTCCTGGCTAAAGTGACCCCTTGGGATAGAGTCATCATGTTGGGTGACTTCAATGCCCAAGTTGGTCATGATACTGGCACCTGGTCTGGAGTGATTGGAGGGCATGGGCCAGATCAGCTCAATAACAACGGTAGGAGGCTGCTAGATTTTTGTGCAGCCCATGGGCTTGTAATTACCAACACGCTGTTCTGGCATCGGCGCATCCACACAACATCATGGATGCATGCCGGGTCCAAGCAAGAACATCTGCTGGACTACATAGTGACGGACCAGCGGATGCGAGCCCATGTCCTTGACACCAGGACCTACCGTGGAGCTGATCTGCCCTCTGACCATCGACTAGTCATCTGTAAGATGCGCCTGCCATTCTTCCACTCCGGTGGTAGGTGTACACCCAGGACCCCATTCCGACCTAAAGTGGCCTGGTCTCAGTTATCTGATGAAAGTTGCAAGCGAGAATTTCATCATCGCTTGCGGCTGGGATTGGCATCGTCCCCGACTCCTCCTGATGTCGAGGGTAAATGGGCGAGGTTTAGGACTGTGACTCATGCAGCTGCAATGGCTGCTTTAGGTACGCGGTCCAGACCTCCCCAGAGACCCTGGCTGACAGAGGAGGTTGAGAAAAAGCGACAGGCCCACTGTCATCGGCTACAGAATCCCACGTCAGAGAATGAGGAGGCTTACCGCAGCCTTCGCTCGGAGGTTCGGAGAGCCGTGAGGCGCTGCAAGGATGGGTGGTGGTCGCAGGTTGCTGAGGAGATGGAGTCTGCCTCAGTGGCCCGTGATCACAAATCTCTATTTAACTCCATCAAAAAAGTAACCTGCAGCGCCACACCTATTACCATCATTAGGGGAAAAAACGGTGATCCAATCTCCGACCCCCAGGAACAGGTTTGCAGATTTGCTGAGCATTTCTGTGAGGTCCTGGGGGAGGGAAAATCCCTCAGCCAGGAAAACATCGTGGCACAAAGTGAGGATGACCCTGCTGAGGCTGTGGTGCCTCAAATATTGGAAGAAGTCACCCCCTGTGAGTGGCTGGCTGAGGTGCCATCTGTTGAGGAAGTACTGAAGGCAATCTGGAGTCTGAGACCAGGAAAGGCAGCGGGCAGAGATGATCTCCCAAGCGAAATGCTGAGGGAGGGTGGCGTTTGTGCACAGACTGCCCTATATGACATCATAACAACAGTCTGGACCACTGGACGGGTTCCGCAGGATTGGAAGGATGCCCTGGTGGTCCCCCTTTTTAAGAAGGAGGACCGCACAGACTGTAACAACTACAGGGGCATCTCGCTCCTCAGTGTGCCGGGAAAGGTCCTGGCAAGGATTATTTAACATCGCCTTGCCAGGCACGCTGAGGAGAGGCTTGCGGAGCCCCAATGCGGTTTCAGGAAAGGGCGGTCCTGCACAGATGCCATATTTTCTGTCCGTCTGCTACAGCAGAGGTGTAGGGAATTCCAACAAGACCTACATCTCTGCTTTATTGACCTGGTCAAGGCCTATGATACCATCAGTAGGCCTGGGCTCTGGGTCATTCTTCGTGTTTTTGGAGTACCTGACCCTCTGCTCACGATCATTAAGGACCTTCATGATGGTGAGCGGGCCAGGGTAAAACTACGTGGCCGGGAGTCAGAGCCATTCCCTGTACACCTTGGGGTGCGACAGGGATGTCCTCTGGCTCCCACATTATTTAACATCTATTTTGACCACGTAGTTCGTGAAGCCTTCAATAGCTGTACCGGGGGAATCTCCATATGGTACAGATATAATGGGAGGCTGATCGATGCCCGGGTGCGGTCAAGGGATGGCTCCCTATTGCTCAACCACGTTATGTATGCCGATGATTTGGTAATAGCTGCTCAGTCACAGGAGGAGTTGGAGACGCTGCTGCTGAGACTGGAGCGTGCCACTAAGAGGTGGGGCCTTACCATCAGCCCCACCAAAACTAAGCACCTGCCTGGGTATTTTGTACCATCGGACACTCCACCCCCACAACTCCCAATCGGTGATGCGGCAGTTGTGGAGAGAGTGGAGAGTTTCCCATACGTGGGCAGTGTGCTTATGACTGGCTCCAGTTTAACAGCAGAGGTCTCACTCCGAATCAGTCGAGCGGCAATATCTTTTCATCGGTTGCGTAACGCTGTGTGGAAGCTACCTGGTCTGTCGCTCCGCACTAAGCTTCAGGTCTTCTCGGCCACGGCCATTCCCTCCCTTCTCTACGCTTGCGAAACGTGGACCCCCCTAATGGAACATCTTCGCCGGTTAGAAACATTTAGGCTGGCCTGCCTACGATCCATCCTGGGTTTAACCAGACTGGATTGTGTGAGGAGCTCACAAATCCTTGAAAGATCTGAGCAAGGTCCCATCGATGAGCTCCTCCGGCGGGCAAGGCTGCGATGGCTGGGTCATGTAGCCCGCATGCCCAGTCACCGCATGCCAAAACAGCTTTTGTTCGGCCGGATTGAGGGGGCTAAGCGGGCGCGGCACGGGCTAGAGAAGAGATGGAGTGATGTGGTACAGGAGGACGTGGAGCTGAGTGGACTTGCCGATGACCGGTACCAGCGGTGTCAAGATCGGCCTCTGTGGAGGAGGCTCGTGAAGGATGCTACTGGGCAGTTGGAGGCAGTCGCCCTCCAACAACAACGGAAGGCGGAGGAGCGACGCTCACAACAACGAGCAGAGCGCCGGGTGGCTAAAGCATAGCAGGTTGGCACAGTAGGGGTCACAGGTGGTGCATCAGCCACTCATCTCAGTCATCTCAGTCAGTCGACCCGTGGCACCTGCTGGGTCTGCCCCGTGACCTCCTGCCAGCGGGCGTTCGACACTTCACGTGGCCTCAAGGTGCACATGGCCTGGCACAAGCGTCGTGGTGACGTCACCACCACTTAGTGGCGAATGGCGGTTGTTGTTGTTGTGTCTGTCTGTGTGTGTCTATCTGTGTGTGTGTGTATCTGTGTGTGTGTCTATCTGTGTTTTGTGTGTCTATCTGTGTGTGTGTCTGTGTGTGTGTGTGTCTATCTGTGTCTAGGTGATTGGCTTCGTTGTCTTACTGAGTGGAGCGGTCATCTACAACGGAGTTATGTCTGTGTGTCTATCTGTGTGTGTCTATCTGTGTGTGTCTATCTGTGTGTGTGTCTGTGTCTAGGTGATTGGCTTCGTTGTCTTACTGAGTGGAGCGGTCATCTACAACGGACTTCTGTCTGTGTGTGTCTATCTGTGTGTGTGTCTATCTGTGTGTGTGTGTATATCTGTGTGTGTGTATCTGTGTGTGTGTCTATCTGTGTGTGTGTCTATCTGTGTGTGTGTATATCTGTGTGTGTGTATCTGTGTGTGTGTCTATCTGTGTGTGTGTCTATCTGTGTGTGTGTCTATCTGTGTGTGTGTCTATCTGTGTGTCTGTGTGTGTGTATATCTGTGTGTGTGTATCTGTGTGTGTCTGTGTGTATCTGTGTCTATCTGTGTGTGTCTATCTGTGTGTGTCTGTGTCTAGGTGATTGGCTTCGTTGTCTTACTGAGTGGAGCGGTCCTCTACAACGGACTTCTGTCTGTGTGTCTATCTGTGTGTGTGTGTCTATCTGTGTCTATCTGTGTGTGTCTATCTGTGTGTGTCTATCTGTGTGTGTCTCTCTGTGTCTATCTGTGTGTGTCTATCTGTGTGTCTATCTGTGTCTAGGTGATTGGCTTCGTTGTCTTACTGAGTGGAGCGGTCATCTACAATGGACTTCTGTCTGTGTGTCTATCTGTGTGTGTCTATCTGTGTGTGTGTCTATCTGTGTCTATCTGTGTGTGTCTATCTGTGTGTGTCTATCTGTGTGTGTGTCTGTGTCTAGGTGATTGGCTTCGTTGTCTTACTGAGTGGAGCGGTCATCTACAACGGAGTTATGTCTGTGTGTCTATCTGTGTGTGTGTGTCTATCTGTGTCTATCTGCGTGTGTGTCTATCTGTGTGTGTCTATCTGTGTCTATCTGTGTGTGTGTCTATGTGTGTGTGTCTATCTGTGTGTCTATCTATCTGTGTGTCTATCTGTGTGTGTGTCTATCTGTGTGTCTATCTGTGTGTCTATCTGTGTCTAGGTGATTGGCTTCGTTGTCTTACTGAGTGGAGCGGTCATCTACAACGGACTTCTGTCTGTGTGTCTATCTGTGTGTCTATCTGTGTGTGTGTGTCTATCTGTGTGTGTCTATCTGTGTGTGTCTATCTGTGTGTCTATCTGAGTGTGTCTATCTGTGTGTCTATCTGTGTGTGTCTATCTGTGTGTCTATCTGTGTCTAGGTGATTGGCTTCGTTGTCTTACTGAGTGGAGCGGTCATCTACAACGGACTTTTGTCCCCCATTGTGGAGCGGTGCCGTAGACACGGACAGACTGAGGACGAGACAACCTCCCTCATCAGAGACGAGTCTTAGTGTCTATGTGTGTGTGTCTGTGTCTATCTGTGTGTCTGTGTGTGTCTGTGTCTATGTGTGTGTGTGTGTGTGTCTCTGTCTGTGTGTGTGTCTGTGTGTGTGTGTCTGTGTCTATCTGTGTGTCTATGTGTGTCTGTGTCTATGTGTGTGTGTGTGTCTGTCTGTGTGTGTGTCTGTGTCTATCTGTGTGTCTATGTGTGTCTGTGTCTATGTGTGTGTGTGTGTGTGTCTGTGTGTGTCTGTCTGTCTGTGTGTGTCTCTCTGTGTGTGTGTCTGTGTCTATGTGTGTGTGTGTGTCTACGTGTGTGTGTGTCTGTGTGTGTGTCTGTGTGTGTGTGTGTATCTGTGTGTGTGTCTATCTGTGTGTGTGTCTATGTGTGTGTCTGTGTGTGTGTCTGTGTCTATCTGTGTGTGTGTCTATCTGTGTGTCTATCTGTGTGTGTCTATCTGTGTGTGTCTATCTGTGTGTGTCTGTGTGTGTGTCTATCTGTGTGTGTCTATCTGTGTGTGTGTCTATCTGTGTGTGTCTGTGTCTCTGAGTGAGTCCATATTTCACAATCCGCGTCTAACCTCAGGGAACTGACAGTTGTCGATTTAAAATTCTTAATTTTCACTGGCTACTAGTGGTGAGTGCCTTGTGCACACATATGGAGTGTAGTGTATAGTGTAGTGTAGTGTGTAGTGTAGTGTGTAGTGTAGTGTATAGTGTAGTGTATAGTGTAGTGTAGTGTGTAGTGTATAGTATAATGTAGTGTAGTGTATAGTGTAGTGTATAGTGTAGTGTATAGTGTAGTGTATAGTGTATAATGTAGTGTAGTGTATAATGTAGTGTATAATGTAGTGTATAGTGTAGTGTACACTATACACTACACTATACACTACACTATACACTACACTATACACTACACTATACACTGTAGTGTACACTATACACTACACTATACACTACACTATACACTACACCATACACTACACCATACACTACACTACTATACACTATACTATACACTACACTACACACTACACTATACACTACACTACACACTACACTACACTCTACACTACACACTACACTACACACTATACACTACACTATACACTAAACTACACTACTATACACTACACTACTATACACTACACTACTATACACTACACTACTATACACTACACTACTATACACTACACTACTATACACTACACTACTATACACTACACTACTATACACTACACTACTATACACTACACTACTATACACTACACTACTATACACTATACACTGCACTATACACTGCACTATACACTACACTACACACTACACTACACACTACACTACACACTACACACTATACACTACACACTATACACTACACACTATACACTACACACTATACACTACTCACTATACACTACTCACTATACACTACTCACTATACACTACTCACTATACACTACTCACTATACACTACTCACTATACACTACACACTATACACTACACACTATACACTACACACTATACACTACACTACTATACACTACACTATACACTACACTACTATACACTACACTACTATACACTACACTACTATACACTACACTACTATACACAACACTACACACTACACACTACACTGTACACTATACACTGTACACTATACACTACTATACACTATACACTACTATACACTATACATTACTATACACTATACACTACACACTATACACTACACACTATACACTACACACTATACACTACACACTATACACTACTCACTATACACTACTCACTATACACTACTCACTATACACTACACACTATACACTACACACTATACACTACACACTATACACTACACTACTATACACTACACTATACACTACACTACTATACACTACACTACTATACACTACACTACACACAACACTACACACTACACTACACACTACACTACACACTACACTGTACACTATACACTGTACACTATACACTACACACTATACACTACTATACACTATACACTACTATACACTATACATTACTATACACTATACACTACACTATACACTACACACTACACTATGGTGGTGGTGATGGTGGTGGTGAGTGATGGTGATGGTGGTGAGTGATGGTGATGGTGGTGAGTGATGGTGATGGTGGTGATGGTGGTGGTGGTGATGGTGGTGATGGTGGTGATGATGGTGGTGATGGTGGTGATGGTGGTGATGGTGGTGATGGTGGTGATGGTGATGGTGGTGATGGTGGTGGTGATGGTGGTGATGGTGGTGATGGTGGTGATGATGGTGATGGTGGTGATGGTGGTGATGGTGGTGATGGTGGTGATGGTGATGATGGTGGTTTGTCTTTGAAATCTTTTCGGGGGTTGGGGGTGGAATTGTGTTGACGATGGCGATGATGATGATCACTCGAAGCTATTTTGATAAATAAAACGATTGAGCCACCATTGTATTGAGGCGTCACTGACGACAGATCTTCGCTCAAGGGGCTTGCGCCAGTAGTTCTCTTAAAGACTTCTCTTCACACGCAGCGACTCCGTTGTACTGCCCGCTCACTGCCTACACTCCACACACCGGAGGTAGGCTACTGGGAGGTCCCTCGCACACCCACAGACTACTCTAGCCCAGTGCTCATTACCCTCTACCCTGGGTACCATCGCTCCACCGGGGGTAGAGGTACCGGGGAGGTCCCTAGCACACCCACAGACTACTCTAGCCCGGTGATAATCTCCCCCTACCCTGGGTCACATCGCTACCCCTGGTGAAGGCTACTGGGGAGGTCCCTCGCACACCCACAGACTACTCTAGCCTGGTGATAATTACCCCTACCCCGGGTGACATCGCTACCCTGGGGGTAGGCTACTGGGAGGTCCCTCGCACACCCACAGACGACTCTAGCCCGGTGCTCATTCCCCCTACCCTGGGTACCATCGCTTTCCCAGGGGTAGAGGTACCGGGGAGGTCCCTAGCACTCCCAGAGACTACCCTAGCCCGGTGATAATTACCCCCTAGGCTGGGGTCCCATCGCTCCCCCCAGGGGTAGAGGTACTGGGGAGGTCCCTAGCACACCCACAGACTACTCTAGCCTGGTGCTAATTACCCCCTACCCTGGGTGACATCGCTACCCCAGGGGTAGAGGTACCGGGGAGGTCCCTAGCACACCCACAGACGACTCTAGCCCAGTGCTCATTACCCTCTACTCTGGGTACCATCGCTCCACCGGGGGTAGGCTACTGGGAGGTCCCTAGCACACCCACAGACTACTCTAGCCCGGTGATAATTACCCCCTAGGCTGGGGTCCCTTCGCTACCCCAGGGGTAGGCTACTGGGAGATCCCTAGCACACCCACAGACTACTCTAGCCTGGTGCTAATTACCTCCCTACCCTGGGTACCATCGATCCCCCTGGGGTAGAGGTACTGGGAGGTCCCTAGCACACCCACAGACTACTCTAGCCTGGTGATAATCTCCCCCTACCCTGGGTACCATCGCTCCCCCGGGGGTAGGCTACTGGGAGGTCCCTAGCACTCCCACAGACTCCCCTAGCCCGGTGCTCATTCCCCCAACCCTGGGTCACATCGCTCCCCCGGGGGTAGAGGTACTGGGAGGTCCCTCGCACACCCACAGACTACCCTAGCCCGGTGATCATTACCCTCTACCCTGGGTACCATCGCTACCCCAGGGGTAGGGTACTGGGGAGGTCCCTAGCACACCCACAGACTACTCTAGCCTGGTGCTCATTACCCCTCTACCCTGGGTACCATCGATCCCCCAGGGGTAGAGGTACCGGGGAGGTCCCTAGCACACCCACATACTACTCTAGCCTGGTGATAATTACCCCCTAGGCTGGGGTCCCATCGCTACCCCCAGGGGTAGAGGTACTGGGAGGTCCCTCGCACACCCACAGACTACTCTAGCCCGGTGCTCATTCCCCCAACCCTGGGTACCATCGCTACCCCAGGGGTAGGGTACTGGGGAGGTCCCTAGCACACCCACAGACTACCCTAGCCTGGTGCTCATTACCCCTCTACCCTGGGTACCATCGATCCCCCTGGGGTAGAGGTACTGGGGAGGTCCCTAGCACACCCACAGACTACTCTAGCCTGGTGATAATTACCCCCTACCCCGGGTACCATCGCTCCCGCAGGGGTAGGGGTACCGGGGAGGTCCCTAGCACACCCACAGACTACTCTAGCCTGGTGATAATTACCCCTACCCCGGGTCACATCGCTACCCCTGGTGAAGGCTACTGGGAGGTCCCTCGCACACCCACAGACTACTCTAGCCCACCATACGTGACGTCATCGTGCCGGAGGGCGAGCGTGACATGACGTCGCTAACCACCACTCTACACCTGTATAAAAGACACCTGTCCACAGAAGCAATCAATCAATCAAATCAGGTTCCAAACTCTCCACCAAGGCCCAAGACCAAAGGGCTCTCCAAGGCTGTCAGGGACAATATCGTAGACCTATACACAAGGCTGTAATGGGCTACAAGACCATTGCCAAGCAGCTTGGTGAGAAGGTGACAACAGTTGGTGCGATTATTCGCAAATGGAAGAAACACAAAAGAACTGTCAATCTCCCTCGGCCTGGGGCTCCATGCAAGATCTCACCTCGTGGAGTTGCAATGATCATGAGAACGGTGAGGAATCAGCCCAGAACTACACGGGAGGATCTTGTCAAATGATCTCAAGGCAGCTGGGACCATAGTCACCGAGAAAACAATTGGTAACACACTACGCCGTGAAGGACTGAAATCCTGCAGCGCCCGCAAGGTCCCCTTGCTCAAGAAAGCACATATACATGCCCGTCTGAAGTTTGCCAATGAACATTTGAATGATTCAGTGGACAACTGGGTGAAAGTGTTGTGGTCAGATGAGACCAAAATGGAGCTCTTTGGCATCAACTCAACTCGCCGTGTTTGGAGGAGGAGGAATGCTGCCTATGACCCCAAGAACACCATCCCCACCGTCAAACACGGAGGTGGAAACATTATGCTTTGGGGGTGTTTTTCTGCTAAGGGGACAGGACAACTTCACCGCATCAAAGGGACGATGGACGGGGGCCATGTACCGTCAAATCTTGGGTGAGAACCTTCTTCCCTCAGCCCAGGGGCATTGAAAATGGGTCGTGGATGGGTATTCCAGCATGACAATGACCCAAAACACACGGCCAAGGCAACAAGGGAGTGGCTCAATAAGAAGCACATTAAGGTCCTGGAGTGGCCTAGCGAGTCTCCAGGACCTTAATCCCATAGAAAATCTGTGGAGGGAGCTGAAGGTTCGAGTTGCCAAACGTCAGCCTCGAAACCTTAATGACTTGGAGAAGATCTGCAAAGAGGAGTGGGACAAAATCCCTCCTGAGATGTGTGCAAACCTGATGGCCAACTACAAGAAACGTCTGACCTCTGTGATTGCCAACAAGGGGTTTTGCCACCAAGTACTAAGTCATCTTTTGCAGAGGGGTCAAATTCTTATTTCCCTCATTAAAATGCAAATCAATTTATAACATTTTTGACACGCGTTTTTATGGATTTTCTTGTTGTTGTTATTCTGTCTCTCACTGTTCAAATAAACCTACCATTAAAATTATAGACTGGTCATTTCTTTGTCAGTGGGCAAACGTACAAAATCAGCAGAGGATCAAATACTTTTATCCCTCACTGTAGACACACACAGAGACACAGAGACACACACAGAGACACACAAGCATAGAGACTCACACAGAGACTCACACAGAGACACACAGAGTCACACAACATAGACACAGAGAGACACACACAGAGACACACAGAGTCACACAACATAGACACAGAGAGACACACACAGAGACACACACAGAGACAACACAGAGACTCACAAGCAGAGAGACTCACACAGAGACACACAGCATAGACACACAGAGACACAATCAGAGAGAGACTCACAGAGACTCACACAGACACAGAGACACACAACATAGACACACAGAGACACAAGCAGAGAGACTCACACAGAGACACACAGAGACAACAGAGAGATACACAGAGACAACACAGAGACACACAGAGACAACACAGACACACAGAGACACACAGAGACACACAAAGACACAAGCTAAGAGACTCACAGAGACGCACAGACAGAGACACACAGAGAGACTCACAGAGAGACACACAACATAGACACACAGAAACAACACAGAGACACACAGAGAGACTCGCAGAGGCGCACAGACAGAGACACAGACACACAGAGAGAGACACACAGAAACACACAGAGACACAAGCAGAGAGAGACCCACACAGAGACACACAACATAGACACATAGAGACAGAGAGACACACAGAGACACGCAGAGACACACAAGCAGACAGAGAGACTCACACAGAGACACAGAGAGACACAGAGACACACACACAGAGACACAGAGACACACACAGAGACTCACACAGAGACACACAACATAAGACACACAGAGACTCACACAGAGACACACAACATAAGACACACAGAGACAACACAGAGACACAGAGAGAGAGACTCACAGAGACAGAGAGAGAGACACACAACATAGACACACAGAGAGACACAAGCAGAGAAAGACACGCACAGCGACAGAGACTCACACAGAGAGACAGAGAGACACAGAGAGAAACAGAGAGACTCACACAGAGACTCACAGAAACACACAGAGACACACACACAGAGACACACACAGAGACACACACAGAGACTCACACAGAGACACACACAGAGACACATACAGAGAGACACAGAAACACACAGAGAGACTCACAGAGACACACACAGAGACTCACACAGAGACACGCGCAGAGACACACACAGAGACTTACACAGAGACACAGAGAGAGACAGAGAGACAAACAGCATGGTAGTATAGTGTATAATGTAGTGTATAATAGTGTAGTGTGTAGTATAGTGTAGTGTATAGTAGTGTATAGTGGTGTAGTGTATAGTGTAGTAGTGTAGTGCATAGTAGTGTAGTGTATAGTAGTGTATAGTGTAGTGTATAGTAGTGTAGTGTATAGTGTAGTGTATAGTAGTGTAGTGTATAATGTAATGTATAGTAGTGTAGTGTATAATGTAGTGTAGTGTATAATGTAGTGTGTAGTGTATAGTATAATGTAGTGTAGTGTATAATGTAGTGTGTAGTGTATAGTATAATGTAGTGTAGTGTGTAGTGTATAGTGTAGTGTGTACTGTATAGTGTAGTGTATAGTGTAGTGTATTATGTAGTGTAGTGTATAATGTAGTGTAGTGTGTACTGTATAGTGTAGTGTATAATGTAGTGTATAATGTAGTGTGTAGTGTAGTGTATAGTGTAGTGTATAATGTAGTGTGTAGTGTATAGTATAGTGTATAATGTAGTGTAGTGTATAATGTAGTGTATAGTGTAGTGTGTAGTGTATAATGTAGTGCAGTGTATAATGTAGCGTAGTGTATAGTGTAGTGTATAATGTAGTGTAGTGTGTAGTGTATAATGTAGTGTAGTGTGTAGTGTATAATATAGTGTAGTGTATAATGTAGTGTAGTGTATAGTGTAGTGTATAGTGTAGTGTATAATGTAGTGTATAGTGTAGTGTATTATGTAGTGTAGTGTATAATGTAGTGTAGTGTGTAGTGTATAGTGTAGTGTATAGTGTAGTGTATAATGTAGTTTATAATGTAGTGTATAATGTAGTGTGTAGTGTAGTGTAAAGTGTAGTGTATAATGTAGTGTATAGTGTAGTGTGTAGTGTATAATGTAGTGCAGTGTATAATGTAGTGTAGTGTATAATGTAGTGTAGTGTATAGTGTAGTGTATTATGTAGTGTAGTGTATAGTGTAGTGTATAATGTAGTGTATAATGTAGTGTATAATGTAGTGTATAGTGTAGTGTATTATGTAGTGTAGTGTATAATGTAGTGTAGTGTATAATGTAGTGTGTAGTGTAGTGTATAGTGTAGTGTAGTGTGTAGTGTATAATGTAGTGTATAATGTAGTGTATAATGTAGTGTAGTGTGTAGTCCAAGTCAATGTGAGCTCGAGACTCCCAAAGGCGTCGTTTTATTTTTATTTTTAGCAGCTACCGCGATCCGACAAACCAAAATTTACTCCAGACCAATCCCCAAATTCTTCCCTTCGCGTTACACAAAATTTTTATTTTCCAAACGCGACCCACGCGGACAGACACAACAACAACATCAACAACAACAGAACACAACAATCACGAACCTGATTCTTATTAAATATAATTTACGAGGTGCCGGATTTATTTTTTATATCTCTGTGTCTATCTCTCTGTGTCTGTGTCTGTCTCTCTCTCTCTGTCTCTCTCTCTGTCTCTCTGTGTCTCTCTCTCTCTGTGTCTCTCTCTATGTGTCTCTGTGTGTCTGTGTCTCTCTCTCTCTGTCTGTGTCTATCTCTCTGTCTCTCTTTCTCTGCGTCTATCTGTCTCTGTGTCTGTCTCTCTCTGTGTCTGTGTCTCTCTGTGTATCTGTCTCTCTGTGTGTCTCTGTCTCTCTCTGTCCGTCTCTCTCTCTGTGTCTCTGTCTCTCTCTCTGTCTCTCTCTCTGTGTGTCTCTCTCTCTGTGTCTCTGTCTCTCTCTGTCTCTCTGTGTCTCTCTCCGTCTCTCTTTGTCTCTCTGCCTGTGTGTCTCTCTCTCTGTCTCTCTCCGTCTCTCTCTCTCTCCGTCTCTCTCTCTGTCTCTCTCTCTCTCTGTCTCTCTCCGTCTCTCTCTCTCTCTGTGTCTCTCTGTCTGTGTGTCTCTCTCTGTCTGTGTGTCTCTCTCTGTCTCTGCCTGTGTGTCTCTCTCTGTGTCTCTCTCTCTGTGTGTCTCTCTCTCTCTCTCCCTGTCTCCCTGTCTCTCTGTCTCTCTCTGTCTCTCTGTCTCTCTCTGTCTCTCTCTGTGTGTCTCTCTCTGTCTCTCTCTCTCTGTCTCTCTCCCTGTCTCCCTGTCTCTCTCTGTCTCTCTCTCTGTCTCTCTCTCCCTGTCTCTCTCTTCCTGTCTCCCTGTCTCTCTGTCTCTCTCTCTCTGTCTCTCTCTGTCTCTCTCTGTGTGTCTCTCTCTGTCTCCCTGTCTCTCTGTGTCTCTCTCTGTCTCTCTCTGTGTGTCTCTCTCTGTCTCCCTGTCTCTCTGTGTCTCTCTCTGTGTCTCTCTCTGTCTCTCCCTGTCTCTCTCCCTGTCTCTCTCCCTGTCTCCCTGTCTCTCTCTCCCTGTCTCCCTGTCTCTCTCTGTCTCTCTCTCCCTGTCTCCCTGTCTCTCTCTCCCTGTCTCCCTGTCTCTCTCTGTCTCTCTCTCCCTGTCTCCCTGTCTCTCTCTGTCTCTCTCTCTGTCTCTCCCTGTCTCTCTCCCTGTCTCTCTCCCTGTCTCCCTGTCTCTCTCTCCCTGTCTCCCTGTCTCTCTCTGTCTCTCTCTCCCTGTCTCCCTGTCTCTCTCTGTCTCTCTCTCTGTCTCTCTCTCCCTGTCTCCCTGTCTCTCTCTGTCTCTCTCTGTCTCTCTCTGTCTCTCTCCGTCTCTCTCTCTCTGTGTCTCTCTGTCTGTGTGTCTCTCTCTGTCTGTGTGTCTCTCTCTCTGTCTCTGCCTGTGTGTCTCTCTCTGTGTCTCTCTCTCTGTCTCTCTCTCTGTCTCTCTCTCCCTGTCTCTCTCTCCCTGTCTCTCTCCCTGTCTCCCTGTCTCTCTCTCTCTCCCTGTCTCCCTGTCTCTCTCTCTCTCCCTGTCTCCCTGTCTCTCTCTGTCTCTCTCCGTGTTCCAATTTCTTTAAACGGTGCCGAGTCACGCGGGGCGGAGCGTCGATTCGAATCCCCATTTCAGAAATGGTTACGGAGACAACAACCCGTGGTGGTGATGGTGGTGGTGATGGTGGTGGTGGTGATGGTGGTGGTGATGGTGGTGGTGATGGTGGTGGCAATGGTGGTGATGGTGGTGATGATGGTGGTGATGGTGATTGTGATGGTGGTGGTGATGGTGGTGGTGATGGTGGTGGTGATGGTGGTGGTGATGATGGTGGTGGTGGTGATGGTGGTGATGGTGATGGTGGTGGTGATGGTGGTGATGGTGGTGATGGTGGTGGTGATGGTGGTGATGGTGGTGGTGATGGTGGTAATGGTGGTGGTGATGGTGGTGATAGTGGTGGTGATGGTGGTGGTGGTGATGTTGGTGGTGATGATGGTGGTGATGGTGGTGATGGTGGTGGTGATGGTGATGGTGGTGGTGATGGTGGTGATGGTGGTGGTGATGGTGGTGGTGGTGATGGTGGTGGTGGTGATGGTGGTGGTGATGGTGGTGATGGTGGTGATGGTGGTGGTGATGGTGGTGATGGTGATGGTGGTGATGGTGGTGATGGTGATGGTGGTGATGGTGGTGGTGATGGTGATGATGGTGGTGGTGATGGTGGTGATGGTGATGGTGGTGATGGTGGTGATGGTGGCGGTGGTGATGGTGGTGATGGTGATGGTGGTGATGGTGGTGGTGATGGTGGTGGTGGTGGTGATGGTGGTGATGGTGGTGATGGTGGCGGTGGTGGTGATGGTGGTGGTGATGGTGGTGATTGTGATGGTGGTGGTGGTGATGATGATGGTGGTGATGGTGGTGGTGATTGTGATGGTGGTGATGGTGATGGTGGTGATGATGATGGTGGTGGTTGTGATGGTGGTGATGGTGGTGATGGTTGTGATGGTGGTGATGGTGATGATGATGGTGGTGATGGTGGTGATGATGGTGATGGTGGCGGTGATGATGATGGTGGTGATGGTGGTGATGGTGGTGATGATGGTGGTGATGGTGGTGGTGATTGTGATGGTGGTGATGGTGGTGGTGATGGTGGTGATGATGATGGTGGTGGTTGTGATGGTGGTGATGGTAGTGATGGTTGTGATGGTGGTGATGGTGATGATGATGGTGGTTGTGATGGTGGTGGTGGTGATGGTGGTGGTGGTGGTGATGGTGGTGATGATGGTGATGGTGGTGGTGATGGTGGTGATGATGGTGGTGGTGGTGATGGTGGTGGTGATGGTGGTGATGGTGGTGGTGGTGATGGTGGTGATGGTGGTGATGGTGGTGATGGTGGTGGTGATGGTGGTGGTGATGGTGGTGATGGTGGTGATGGTGGTGATGGTTGTGATGGTGGTGATGGTGATGATGATGGTGGTTGTGATGGTGGTGGTGGTGATGGTGGTGGTGATGGTGGTGGTGATGGTGGTGATGATGGTGATGGTGGTGGTGATGGTGGTGATGATGGTGGTGGTGGTGATGGTGGTGGTGATGGTGGTGATGATGATGGTGGTGGTTGTGATGGTGGTGATGGTGGTGATGGTTGTGATGGTGGTGATGGTTGTGATGGTGGTGGTGGTGGTGGTGGTGATGGTGGTGGTGATGGTGGTGGTGATGATGGTGGTGATGGTGGTGGTGATGGCGGTGATGATGGTGATTGTGATGGTGGTGGCGATGGTGGTGGCGATGATGATGGTGGTGATGGTGGCGGTGATGGTGGTGGTGATGTTGGTGGTGATGGCAATAATGATGGTGGTGATGGCGATGATGATGGTGGTGGTGATGATGATGGTGGTGATGGTGATGATAACAGTGATGGTGGCGATAACAGTGATGGTGGTGATGACAGTAGTGATGATGTCAATTTATAATCAGTGAAAGTAATTAGTAATTAACTCTCAGTAACGAATTAACACTGAACATTATCAATGTCATATTGCATTCAAAACATAACAGGCTTAACTAAAAACGTCTCTGTGTGAGTCTCTGTGTGTGTGTGTCTCTGTGTGAGTCTCTGTGTGTGTCTGTGTGTGAGTCTCTGTGTGTGTCTCTGTGTGTGTCTCTGTGTGTGTGTGTGTCTCTGTGTGTGTCTCTGTGTGTCTCTGTGTGTGTCTGTGTGTGTCTCTGTGTGTGTCTCTGTGAGTGTCTCTGTGTGTCTCTGTGTGTGTCTGTGTGAGTCTGTGTGAGTCTCTGTGTGTGTCTGTGTGTGTCTCTGTGTGTGTCTCTGTGTGTGTCTCTGTGTGTGTCTCTGTGTGAGTCTCTGTGTGAGTCTCTGTGTGTGTCTCTGTGTGTGTCTCTGTGTGAGTCTGTGAGTCTCTGTGTGTGTCTCTGTGTGTGTCTCTGTGTGTGTCTGTGTGAGTCTCTGTGTGTGTCTGTGTGTGTCTCTGTGTGTGTCTCTGTGAGTGTCTCTGTGTGTGTCTCTGTGTGTGTCTCTGTGTGTGTCTCTGTGTGTCTCTGTGTGTGTCTCTGTGTGTGTCTCTGTGTGAGTCTCTGTGTGTGAGTCTCTGTGTGTGAGTCTCTGTGTGTGAGTCTCTGTGTGTGAGTCTCTGTGTGTGAGTCTCTGTGTGTGAGTCTCTGTGTGAGTCTCTGTGTGTCTCTGTGTGTGTCTCTGTGTGTGTCTCTGTGTGTGTCTCTGTGTGAGTCTCTGTGTGAGTCTCTGTGTGAGTCTCTGTGTGTGAGTCTCTGGGTGAGTCTCTGTGTGTGTCTCTCTCTGTGTGAGTCTCTGTGAGTCTCTGTGTGTGTCTCTGTGAGTGTCTCTGTGTGTGTCTCTGTGTGTGTCTCTGTGTGTGTCTCTGTGTGTCTCTGTGTGAGTCTCTGTGTGTGTCTCTGTGTGAGTCTCTGTGTGTGTCTGTGTGTGTCTCTGTGTGTGTGAGTCTCTGTGTGTGTGAGTCTCTGTGTGTGTGAGTCTCTGTGTGTGTGAGTCTCTGTGTGTGTGAGTCTCTGTGTGTGTGAGTCTCTGTGTGAGTCTCTGTGTGTCTCTGTGTGTGTCTCTGTGTGTGTCTCTGTGTGTCTCTCTGTGTGAGTCTCTGTGTGTGTCTCTGTGTGTGTCTCTGTGTGTGTCTCTGTGTGTGTCTCTGTGTGAGTCTATGTGGGAGTCTCTGTGTGAGTCTCTGTGTGAGTCTCTGTGTGTGTCTCTGTGTGTGTGAGTCTCTGTGTGTCTCTGTGTGAGTCTCTGTGTGTGTCTCTGTGTGTGTCTCTGTGTGTGTCTCTGTGTGTGTGTGTCTCTGTGTGTGTGAGTCTCAGTGTGTCTCTGAGTCTCTCTGTGAGTGTCTCTGTGTGAGTCTCTGTGTGTGTCTCTGTGTGAGTCTCTGTGTGAGTCTCTGAGTGAGTCTCTGTGTGAGTCTCTGTGTGTGTCTCTGTGTGAGTCTCTGTGTGAGTCTCTGTGTGAGTCTCTGTGTGTGTCTCTGTGTGAGTCTCTGTGTGTGTCTCTGTGTGAGTCTCTGTGTGAGTCTCTGTGCGAGTCTCTGTGTGTCTCTCTGTGTGAGTCTCTGTGTGTGTGAGTCTCTCTGTGTCTCTGTGTGTGCGAGTCTCTGTGTGTGTCTCTGTGTGTGTCTCTGTGTGTGTCTTTGTGTGTGTCTCTGTGTGTGTCTCTGTGTGAGTCTCTGTGTGTGTGTGTCTCTGAGTCTCTGTGCGAGTCTCTCTGTGTGTGTCTCTGTGTGTGTCTCTGTGTGAGTCTCTGTGTGTGTCTCTGTGTGTGTCTGTGTGAGTCTCTGTGCGAGTCTCTGTGTGTGTCTCTGTGTGTGTCTCTGTGTGAGTCTCTCTGTGTGTGTCTCTGTGTGTGTCTCTGTGTGTGTCTCTGAGTCTCTGTGTGAGTCTCTGTGTGTGTCTCTGTGTGTGTGAGTCTCTGTGTGTGTGAGTCTCTGTGTGTGTCTCTGTGTGTGTCTCTGTGTGTCTCTGTGTGTGTCTCTGTGTGTGTCTCTGTGTGAGTCTCTGTGTGTGTGTCTGTGTGAGTCTCTGTGCGAGTCTCTGTGTGTGTCTCTGTGTGTGTCTCTGTGTGAGTCTCTCTGTGTGTGTCTCTGAGTCTCTGTGTGAGTCTCTGTGTGTGTCTCTGTGTGTGTGAGTCTCTGTGTGTGTGAGTCTCTGTGTGTGTCTCTGTGCGAGTCTCTGTGTCTCTGTGTGTGTGTGTCTCTGTGTGAGTCTCTGTGTGTGTGTGTCTCTGTGTGTGTGAGTCTCTGTGTGTGTGAGTCTCTGTGTGTGTCTCTCTGTGCGAGTCTCTGTGTGTGTCTCTCTGTGCGAGTCTCTGTGTGAGTCTCTGTGTGTGTCTCTGTGTGTGTCTCTGTGTGTGTCTCTGTGGGAGTCTATGTGGGAGTCTCTGTGTGAGTCTCTGTGTGAGTCTCTGTGTGAGTCTCTGTGTGAGTCTCTGTGTGAGTCTGTGTGTGTCTCTGTGTGTGTGTCTCTGTGTGTGTGTCTCTGTGTGTGTCTCTGTGTGAGTCTCTGTGTGTGTCTCTGTGTGTGTGTCTCTGTGTGTGTCTCTGTGTGAGTCTCTGTGTGTGTCCTCTGTGGTGAGTCTCTGTGTGAGTCTCTGTGTGAGTTTCTGTGTGTCTCTGTGTGTGTGAGTCTCTGTGTGAGTTTCTGTGTGTGTCTCTGTGTGTGTGAGTCTCTGTGTGTCTCTGTGTGTCTCTGTGTGAGTCTCTGTGTGAGTCTCTCTGTGTGATCGGGGTTGCAACCAGTTGCTTGCAACTCGGCGCAACTGCAGGCTGAACAAGACGCGGTAGTGTTCGGGGTAGTAGTGTCAGCAATATTAACAGGGGTAGCGTTGTTTGGTCAGATAGTTGGAGTGTACTTCCATGGTACCAAGTGTAGCTGCAGACACGACCAATCTCCCTCCCTCCCTCCCTCTCCCTCTCTCCCTCTCTCGAGGTTTACCAATCATCAGGCAAGTTTAGTGTGCCTCAGGCTGGGCCGTCAGCGGCTAGGGAGACGTTCACTCCCTCGACCTGTGAGCACAGCGATCACGGGGTCCTGTGCCAGACCCTGGCAGACTTTCTGACTCTCTCTCCACTCTCCCTGCCTCCAGCCTTCTCTACACACCACTCTCTCTCTCCCTCACTCCCTCCCGCCTTCTCTACACACCACCACCCACTCTCTCTCCACTCTCCCTGCCTCCAGCCTTCTCTACACACCACTCTCTCTCTCCCTCCTCTACACACACCACTGACTCTCTCTCTCTCTCCCTCCTTCTCTACACATCACTCTCTCTCCCTCCCCACTCTCTCTCCCCACTCTACACACACCACTCTCTCTCTCTCCCTCACTCCCTCCCGCCATCTCTACACACACCACCCACTCTCTCTCCACCCACACTCCCTCGCCACTCTCTCTCTCCCTCCACTCTCTCTCTCCACCCACTCTCTCTCCCTCCACTCTCCCTCCACTCTCTCTCTCCACCCACTCTCCCTCCCCACTCTCTCTCCCTCCCTCTCTCTCCCTCCTTCTCTACACACACCACTCTCTCTCTCTCCCTCCACCCAATCTCTCCACTCTCTCCCTCCCTCCACTCTCTCTCTCTCTCCTCTACACACACCACTCTCTCTCTCTCCCCCCACTCTCCCTCCCCCCACTCTCCCTCCCTCCACTCTCCCTCCCCCCACTCTCCCTCCTCCCCCCACTCTCTCTCCTCCCCCCACTCTCTCTCCTCCCCCCACTCTCCCTCCTCCCCCCACTCTCCCTCCTCCCCCCACTCTCCCTCCCCCCCCCACTCTCCCTCCCCCCACTCTCCCCCCCCACTCTCCCTCCCCCCACTCTCCCTCCTCCCCCCACTCTCCCTCCTCCCCCCACTCTCTCTCCCCCCCCACTCTCTCTCCTCCCCCCACTCTCTCTCCTCCCCCCACTCTCCCTCCCTCCCCCCACTCTCCCCCCTCTCCCTCCTCCCCCCACTCTCCCTCCTCCCCCCACTCTCCCTCCCCCTACTCCCTCCCCCCACTCTCCCTCCCCCCACTCTCCCTCCTCCCCCCACTCTCCTCCCCCCACTCTCCCTCCTCCCCCCACTCTCCCTCCCTCCCCCCACTCTCCCCCACTCTCCCCCCCCCCCACTAGATACGCCCAGTCTTAGCGTCACCGATAGCTCCCCATACATCGAACACAAACTCGTCGGGGAAGGCAAAATCTCCCAGGACGCAGTCCAAAGCCTCAGCGAACTCGTCCGGGTTCAGCTTGTCCTTGCCAACTTCCACCATGGTGGACGCTGTGACAACAACAACAACAACAAAACAACCATCATCATCACAACAACAATAACAACCATCATCATCACTACAACAACCACAACAACAACAACAACCATCATCATCACAACAACAACAATCATCATCACTATAACAACAACAACCATCATCATCACAACAACAACAACAACAATCATCATCACTATAACAACAACCACCATCATCATCACAACAACAACCATCATCATCACAACAACAACCATCATCATCACAACAACAACCGTCATCATCACAACAACAACAACAATCATCATCACTATAACAACAACCATCATCATCACAACAACAACAACAATCATCATCACTATAACAACAACCATCATCATCACAACAACAACAACAATCATAACAACAATAACAACAACAACCATCATCACAACAACAACAATAACAACCATCATCATCACTATAACAACCACAACAACAACAACCACCATCATCATCACTATAACAACCACAACAACAACAACAACCATCATCATCATCACTATAACAACCACAACAACAACAACCACCATCATCATCACTATAACAACCACAACAACAACAACCACCATCATCATCATCACTATAACAACCACAACAACAACAACCACCATCATCATCATCACTATAACAACCACAACAACAACAACCACCATCATCATCACTATAACAACCACAACAACAACAACCACCATCATCATCATCACTATAACAACCACAACAACAACAACCACCATCATCATCATCACTATAACAACCACAACAACAACAACCACCATCATCATCATCATCACTATAACAACCACAACAACAACAACCACCATCATCATCATCACTATAACAACCACAACAACAACAACAATAACCATCATCACTATAACAACAACAATAACAACAACAAAACAACCATCATCATCACAACAACAATAACAACAACAACAACCATCATCATCACTATAACAACAACCATCATCATCACAACAACAACAACAACCACCATCATCATCATCACAACAACAACAACAATCATCATCACTATAACAACAACAACAACCATCATGGTGAGTGAGTGGGTGAGCTGGTGAGTGAGTGGGTGAGTTGGTGAGTGAGTGGGTGAGTTGGTGAGTGAGTGGGTGAGTGAGCGAGTGGGTGAGCTGGTGAGTGAGTGGGTGAGTTGGTGAGTGAGTGGGTGAGTGAGTGAGTTGGTGAGTGAGCTGGTGAGCTGGTGAGTGAGTGGGTGAGCTGGTGAGTGAGTGGGTGAGCTGGTGAGTGAGTGGGTGAGTGAGCGAGTGAGTGGGTGAGTTGGTGAGTGAGTGGGTGAGCTGGTGAGTGAGTGGGTGAGCTGGTGAGTGAGTGGGTGAGCTGGTGAGTGAGTGGGTGAGTGAGCGAGTGAGTGGGTGAGTTGGTGAGTGAGTGGGTGAGCTGGTGAGTGAGTGGGTGAGCTGGTGAGTGAGTGGGTGAGCTGGTGAGTGAGTGGGTGAGCTGGTGAGTGAGTGGGTGAGTGAGCGAGTGAGTGGGTGAGTGGGCGAGTGAGTGAGTGAGTTGGTGAGTGAGTGGGTGAGTTGGTGAGTGAGTGGGTGAGCTGGTGAGTGAGTGGGTGAGCTGGTGAGTGAGTGGGTGAGTGAGCGAGTGAGTGGGTGAGTGGGCGAGTGAGTGAGTGAGTTGGTGAGTGAGTGGGTGAGCTGGTGAGTGAGTGGGTGAGTGAGCGAGTGAGTGGGTGAGTGGGCGAGTGAGTGAGCGAGTTGGTGAGTGAGTGGGTGAGTTGGTGAGTGAGTGGGTGAGCTGGTGAGTGAGTGGGTGAGCTGGTGAGTGAGTGAGTGGGTGAGTGAGTGGGTGAGTGAGTGGGTGAGTGAGCGAGTGGTGGAGCGAGTGAGTGGGTGAGTGAGTGGGTGAGCTGGTGAGTGAGTGGGTGAGCTGGTGGGTGAGCTGGTGAGTGAGTGAGTGGGTGAGTGAGTGGGTGAGTGAGTGGGTGAGTGAGCGAGTGGTGGAGCGAGTGAGTGGGTGAGTGAGTGGGTGAGCTGGTGAGTGAGTGGGTGAGCTGGTGGGTGAGCTGGTGAGTGAGTGGGTGAGCTGGTGAGTGAGTGGGTGAGCTGGTGAGTGACTCACCAAGCTCCGTATCTCTAATCCCCATGTAGCTCTCCAGCAAGTCGTCGACTTTCATTGTTGCCCGCTCCTCAAACTCCGACGGCTGACAGGGAACAGACACACACTATACTAGCCTGATGATTGGTAAACTCAGCAGGTATTCTGAGCTAACACACACTATACTAGCCTGATGATTGGTAAATCAGCAGGTATTCTGAACTAACACACACTATACTAGCCTGATGATTGGTAAATCAGCAGGTATTCTGAGCTAACACACACTAAACTAACCTGATGATTGGTAAATCAGCAGGTAGTCTGAGCTAACACACACTATACTAGCCTGATGATTGGTAAACTCAGTAGGTATTCTGAGCTAACACACACTAAACTAGCCTGATGATTGGTAAACTCAGTAGGTAGTCTGAGCTAACACACACTATACTAGCCTGATGATTGGTAAACTCAGCAGATAGTCTGAGCTAACACACACTATACTAGCCTGATGATTGGTAAACTCAGCAGGTATTCTGAGCTAACACAAGCACTATACTAGCCTGATGATTGGTAAACTCAGCAGGCAGTCTGAGCTAACACACGCACTATACTAGCCTGATGATTGGTAAACTCAGCAGGCAGTCTGAGCTAACACACACACTAAACTAGCCTGATGATTGGTAAACTAAGCAGGTAGTCTGAGCTAACACACACACTATACTAGCCTGATGATTGGTAAACTCAGCAGATAGTCTGAGCTAACACACACTATACTAGCCTGATGATTGGTAAGCTCAGCAGGTAGTCTGAGCTAACACACACTAAACTAGCCTGATGATTGGTAAACTCAGTAGGTATTCTGAGCTAACACACACTAAACTAGCCTGATGATTGGTAAACTCAGCAGGTATGCTGAGCTAACACACACTAAACTAGCCTGATGATTGGTAAACTCAGCAGGTATGCTGAGCTAACACACACTAGACTAGCCTGATGATTGGTAAATCAGCAGGTAGTCTGAGCTAACACACACTATACTAGCCTGATGATTGGTAAACTCAGCAGGCAGTCTGAGCTAACACACACACTATACTAGCCTGATGATTGGTAAACTCAGCAGGCAGTCTGAGCTAACACACACTAGACTAGCCTGATGATTGGTAAACTCAGCAGGTATTCTGAGCTAACACACACTAAACTATCCTGATGATTGGTAAACTCAGCAGGCAGTCTGAGCTAACACACACACTATACTAGCATGATGATTGGTAAACTCAGCAGGTATTATGAGCTAACACACACTATACTAGCCTGATGATTGGTAAACTAAGCAGGTAGTCTGAGCTAACACACACTATACTAGCCTGATGATTGGTAAACTAAGCAGGTAGTCTGAGCTAACACACACTAAACTAGCCTGATGATTGGTAAACTCAGCAGGTATTCTGAGCTAATACATACTAGACTAGCCTGATGATTCGTAAACTCAGCAGGTATTCTGAACTAACACACACACTAAACTAGCCTGATGATTGGTAAACTCAGCAGCTA
Source organism: Petromyzon marinus (assembly GCF_048934315.1). Classification (NCBI taxonomy): domain Eukaryota; kingdom Metazoa; phylum Chordata; class Hyperoartia; order Petromyzontiformes; family Petromyzontidae; genus Petromyzon; species Petromyzon marinus. The sequence goes on from NW_027422649.1 coordinate 250,888, forward strand.
GTCTGAGCTAACACACACACTAGACTAGCCTGATGATTGGTAAACTCAGCAGGTATTCTGAGCTAACACACACTAAACTAGCCTGATGATTGGTAAACTCAGCAGGTATTCTGAGCTAACACACACTATACTAGCCTGATGATTGGTAAACTAAGCAGGTAGTCTGAGCTAACACACACTATACTAGCCTGATGATTGGTAAACTCAGCAGGTATTCTGAGCTAACACACACTATACTAGCCTGATGATTGGTAAACTCAGCAGGTATTCTGAGCTAACACACACACTATACTAGCCTGATGATTGGTAAACTCAGCAGGTATTCTGAGCTAACACACACTAAACTAGCCTGATGATTGGTAAACTCAGCAGGTATTCTGAGCTAACACGCACTAAACTAGCCTGATGATTGGTAAACTAAGCAGGTAGTCTGAGCTAACACACACTATACTAGCCTGATGATTGGTAAACTCAGAAGGTATGCTGAGCTAATACGCAAACAGAGAGATAGATACAGATACACAGACAGAGAGGTATATGAAGACAGATAGATAAAAAAACAGACAGAGATAGACAGAGAGACAGATAGACAGAGAGACACAGAGAAAGAGACAGACACAGAGAGACAGAGACACACAGAGACAGAGACAGAGAGTCAGAGAGAGACAGACAGACAGACAGAGACAGACAGAGAGAGACAGACAGAGAGAGAGACAGACAGAGAGAGAGACAGACAGAGACACAGATAGACAGAGAGAGACAGAGAGAGAGACAGAGAGACAGACAGAGACACAGAGATAGACAGAGAGAGAGACAGAGACAGAGAGAGACAGAGAGACAGAGACAGACAGAGACAGACAGAGATAGACAGACAGAGACAGATATACAGAGAGACACAGAGAGTAGTAGTAGGAGTAGTAGTAAGAGTAGTAGGAGTAGTAGTAGTAAGAGGAGTAGTAGTAGGAGTAGTAGTAGTAGTAGGAGTAGTAGTAGTAGGAGTAGTAGTAGGAGTAGTAGTAAGAGTAGTAGTAAGAGGAGTAGTAGTAGTAGGAGTAGTAGTAGTAGTAGTAAGAGGAGTAGTAGTAGTAGTAGGAGTAGTAGTAGTAGGAGTAGTAGTAGGAGTAGTAGTAAGAGGAGTAGTAGTAGTAGGAGTAGTAGTAGTAGTAGTAGTAGGAGTAGTAGTAGGAATAGTAGTAGTAGTAGGAGTAGTAGTAGTAGGAGTAGTAGTAGGAGTAGTAGGAGTAGGAATAGTAGTAGGAGTAGTAGGAGTAGTAGTAGGAGTAGTAGTAGGAGTAGTAGGAGTAGCAGGAGTAAGAGGAGTAGTAGTAGGAGTAGTAGTAGTAGGAGTAGTAGTAGTAGGAGTAGTAGTAGGAGTAGTAGTAGTAGGAGTAGTGGTAGTAGGAGTAGTAGTAGGAGTAGTAGTAGTAGGAGTAGTAAGAGGAGTAGTAGTAGGAGTAGTAGTAGGAGTAGTAGTAGTAGAAGTAGTAGTAGGAGTAGTAGTAGTAGTAAGAGGAGTAGTAGTAGGAGTAGTAGTAGGAGTAGTAGGAGTAGTAGTAGGAGTAGTAGTAGTAAGAGGAGTAGTAGGAGTAGTAGTAGGAGTAGTAGGAGTAGTAGTAGTAAGAGGAGTAGCAGTAGGAGTAGTAGGAGTAGTAGTAGTAAGAGTAATAGTAGTAGGAGTAGTAGGAGTAGTAGTAGTAGGAGTAGTAGTAGTAGGAGCAGTAGTAGTAGTAGGAGTAGTAGTAGGAGTAGTAGTAGGAGTAGTAGTAGTAGAGTAGTAGTAGGAGTAGTAGTAGGAGTAGTAGGAGTAGTAGTAGGAGTAGTAGTAGGAGTAGTAGTAGTAGGAGTAGTAGGAGTGGTAGTAGGAGTAGTAGGAGTAGTAGTAGGAGTAGTAGTAATAGTAGTAGTAATAGTAGTAGTAGGAGTAGTAGTAGTAGTAGGAGTAGTAGTAGGAGTAGTAGTAGGAGTAGTAGTAGGAGTAGTAGTAGGAGTAGTAGTAGTAGGAGTAGTAGTAGGAGTAGTAGTAGTAGGAGTAGTAGTAGTAGGAGTAGTAGTAGTAGGAGTAGTAGGAGTAGTAGTAGTAGTAGTAAGAGGAGTAGTAGTAGGAGTAGTAGGAGAAGTAGTAGTAGGAATAGTAGTAGGAGTAGTAGGAGTAGTAGTAGTAGTAGGAGTAGTAGTAGTAGGAGTAGTAGTAGGAGTAGTAGTAGGAGGAGTAGTAGTAGTAGTAAGAGGAGTAGTAGTAGTAGGAGTAAGAGGAGTAGTAGTAGGAGTAGTAGGAGTAGTAGTAGTAAGAGGAGTAGTAGTAGGAGTAGTAGGAGTAGTAGTAGTAGGAGTAGTAGTAAGAGGAGTAGTAGTAGGAGGAGTAAGAGGAGTAGTAGTAGTAGGAGTAGTAGTAGGAGTAGTAGTAGGAGTAGTAGTAGTAGGAGTAGTAGTAGGAGTAGTAGTAGTAGGAGTAGTAGTAGGAGTAGTAGTAGTAGGAGTAGTAGGAGTAAGAGGAGTAGTAGTAGGAGTAGTAGTAGTAGGAGTAGTAGTAGTAGGAGTAGTAGGAGTAGTAGTAGGAGTAGTAGTAGTAGGAGGAGTAGTAGTAGTAGCAGTAGGAGTAGTAGTAGGAGTAGTAGTAGGAGTAGTAGTAGTAGTAAGAGGAGTAGTAGTAGGAGTAGTAGTAGGAGTAGTAGTAGTAGTAAGAGGAGTAGTAGTAGTAGTAAGAGGAGTAGGAGTAGTAGTAGGAGTAGTAGTAGTAGGAGTAGTAGTAGTAGGAGTAAGAGGAGTAGTAGTAGTAGGAGTAGTAGTAGTAGGAGTAGTAGTAGGAGTAGTAGTAGTAGGAGTAGTAGTAGGAGTAGTAGTAGTAGGAGTAGTAATAGTAATAGTAGTAGGAGTAGTAGTAGTAGGAGTAGTAGGAGGAGTAGTAGTAGGATTAGTAGTAGGAGTAGCAGGAGGAGTAGTAGAAGTAAGAGTAGTAGTAGTAGGAGTAGTAGTAGAAGTAATAGTAGTAGTAGTAGGAGTAGTAGTAGTAGGAGTAGTAGCAGTAGGAGTAGTAGGAGTAGTAGTAGTAGGAGTAGTAGGAGTAGTAGTAGTAGTAGGAGTAGTAGTAAGAGGAGTAGTAGTAGGAGTAGTAGGAGAAGTAGTAGTAGTAGTAGGAGTAGTAGGAGTAGTAGTAGGAGTAGTAGGAGTAGTAGTAGTAGGAGTAGTAGTAGTAGTAGGAGTAGTAGTAGTAGGAGTAGTAGTAGGAGTAGTAGTAGTAGGAGTAGTAGGAGTAGTAAGAGGAGTAGTAGTAGTAGTAAGAGGAGTAGTAGTAGCAGTAGGAGTAGTAGTAGGAGTAGTAGGAGTAGTAGTAGGAGTAGTAGTAGGAGTAGTAGTAGTAGTAGGAGTAGTAGTAGTAGGAGTAGTAGTAGGAGTAGTAGTAGTAGGAGTAGTAGTAGGAGTAGTAGTAGTAGTAAGAGGAGTAGTAGTAGGAGTAGTAGTAGTAGGAGTAGTAGTAGTAGGAGTAAGAGTAGTAGTAGGAGTAGTAGTAGTAGGAGTAGTAGTAGGAGTAGTAGTAGGAGTAGTAGTAGTAGTAAGAGGAGTAGTAGTAGTAGGAGTAGTAGTAGTAGGAGTAGTAGTAGGAGTAGTAGTAGGAGTAGTAGTAAGAGGAGTAGTAGTAGTAAGAGGAGTAGTAGTAGTAGTAGGAGTAGTAAGAGGAGTAGTAGTAGGAGTAAGAGGAGTAGTAGTAGTAGGAGTAGTAGTAGGAGTAGTAGTAGGAGTAGTAGTAGGAGTAGTAGTAGTAATAGTAGTAGGAGTAGGAGGAGTAGTAGGAGTAGTAGTAGTAGTAGGAGTAGTAGGAGTAGTAGTAGTAGGAGTAGTAGTAGTAGGAGTAGTAGTAGGAGTAGTAGTAGTAATAGTAGTAGGAGTAGGAGGAGTAGTAGTAGGAGTAGTAGTAGTAGTAGGAGTAGTAGGAGTAGTAGTAGTAGGAGTAGTAGTAGTAGGAGTAGTAGTAGGAATAGTAGTAGTAGTAGTAGGAGTAGTAGTAGTAGGAGTAGTAGTAGTAAGAGGAGTAGTAGTAGGAGTAGTAGGAGGAGCAGGAGTAGTAGGAGTAGGAGTAGTAGTAGGAGGAGGAATAGTAGGAGTAGTAGTAGGAGTAGTAGTAGTAATAGTAGTAGGAGTAGGAGGAGTAGGAGTAGTAGTAGTAGGAGTAGTAGTAGTAGTAGGAGTAGTAGTAGGAGTAGTAGTAGTAGTAGGAGTAGTAGTAGTAGGAGTAGTAGTAGTAGGAGTAGTAGTAGGAATAGTAGTAGTAGTAGGAGTAGTAGGAGTAGTAGTAGTAGGAGTAGTAGTAGTAGGAGTAGTAGTAGTAAGAGGAGTAGTAGTAGGAGTAGTAGGAGGAGCAGGAGTAGTAAGAGTAGGAGTAATAGTAGGAGGAGGAATAGTAGGAGTAGTAGTAGGAGTAGTAGTAGTAGGAGTAGTAGTAGTAGGAGTAGTAGTAGGAGTAGTAGTAGTAGTAGTAAGAGGAGTAGTAGTAGGAGTAGAAGTAGTAGGAGTAGTAGTAAGAGGAGTAGTAGTAGGAGTAGTAGGAGTAAGAGGAGTAGTAGTAGGAGTAGTAGTAGTAGGAGTAGTAGTAGGAGTAGTAGTAGTAGGAGTAGTAGTAGGAGTAGTAATAGTAATAGTAGTAGGAGTAGTAGTAGTAGGAGTAGTAGGAGGAGTAGTAGTAGGATTAGTAGTAGTAGGAGTAGTAGTAGGAGTAGTAGGAGTAGTAGTAGTAGGAGTAGTAGTAGTAGGAGTAGTAGTGGTAGGAGTAGTAGTAGGAGTAGTAGTAGTAGGAGTAGTAGGAGTAGTAGTAGTAGTAGGAGTAGTAGTAAGAGGAGTAGTAGTAGGAGTAGTAGGAGTAGTAGTAGTAGGAGTAGTAGTAGGAGTAGTAGGAGTAGTAGTAGTAGGAGTAGTAGTAGTAGGAGTAGTAGTGGTAGGAGTAGTAGTAGGAGTAGTAGTAGTAGGAGTAGTAGTAGTAGTAAGAGGAGTAGTAGTAGTAGTAAGAGGAGTAGTAGTAGCAGTAGGAGTAGTAGTAGGAGTAGTAGTAGTAGTAGGAGTAGTAGTAGTAGGAGTAGTAGTAGTAGGAGTAGTAGTAGGAGTAGTAGTAGGAGTAGTAGTAGGAGTAGTAGGAGTAGTAGTAGGAGTAGTAGTAGTAGGAGTAGTAGTAGGAGTAGTAGTAGTAAGAGGAGTAGTAGTAGTAGAAGTAGTAGTAGTAGGAGTAGTAGTAGGAGTAGTAGTAGGAGTAGTAGTAAGAGGAGTAGTAGTAGTAAGAGGAGTAGTAGTAGTAGTAGGAGTAGTAAGAGGAGTAGTAGTAGGAGTAGTAGGAGTAGTAGTAGGAGTAGTAGTAGGAGTAGTAGTAGTAGTAGTAAGAGGAGTAGTAGTAGTAGAAGTAGTAGTAGTAGGAGTAGTAGTAGGAGTAGTAGTAGGAGTAGTAGTAAGAGGAGTAGTAGTAGTAAGAGGAGTAGTAGTAGTAGTAGGAGTAGTAAGAGGAGTAGTAGTAGGAGTAAGAGGAGTAGTAGTAGGAGTAGTAGTAGTAGGAGTAGTAGTAGTAGTAGGAGTAGTAGTAGGAGTAGTAGTAGTAGGAGTAGTAGTAGGAGTAGTAGTAGGAGTAGTAGTAGGAGTAGTAGTAGGAGTAGTAGGAGTAGTAGTAGGAGTAGTAGTAGGAGTAGTAGTAGGAGTAGTAGTAGGAGTAGTAGTAGTAGTAGGAGTAGTAGTAGTAGGAGTAGTAGTAGTAGGAGTAGTAGTAGGAATAGTAGTAGTAGGAGTAGTAGTAGTAGTAGTAAGAGGAGTAGTAGTAGGAGTAGTAGTAGTAGGAGTAAGAGTAGTAGTAGGAGTAGTAGTAGGAGTAGTAGTAGTAGGAGTAGTAGTAGTAGTAGTAAGAGGAGTAGTAGTAGTAGGAGTAGTAGTAGTAGTAGGAGTAGTAGTAGTAGGAGTAGTAGTAGGAGTAGTAGTAGTAGGAGTAGCAGGAGGAGTAGTAGAAGTAAGAGTAGTAGTAGTAGGAGTAGTAGTAGAAGTAATAGTAGTAGTAGTAGGAGTAGTAGGAGTAGTAGTAGTAGGAGTAGTAGTAGTAGGAGTAGTAGGAGTAGTAGTAGTAGTAAGAGGAGTAGTAGTAGGAGTAGTAGGAGAAGTAGTAGTAGGAGTAGTAGGAGAAGTAGTAGTAGGAGTAGTAGTAGGAGTAGTAGTAGTAGTAGTAGGAGTAGTAGTAGTAGGAGTAGTAGTAGGAGTAGTAGTAGTAGGAGTAGTAGGAGTAGTAGTAGTAGTAAGAGGAGTAGTAGTAGTAGTAAGAGGAGTAGTAGTAGCAGTAGGAGTAGTAGTAGGAGTAGTAGGAGTAGTAGTAGGAGTAGTAGTAGGAGTAGTAGTAGTAGGAGTAGTAGTAGGAGTAGTAGTAGTAGTAGTAAGAGGAGTAGTAGTAGGAGTAGTAGTAGTAGGAGTAGTAGTAGGAGTAGTAGTAGGAGTAGTAGTAGTAGTAGTAAGAGGAGTAGTAGTAGTAGGAGTAGTAGTAGTAGGAGTAGTAGTAAGAGGAGTAGTAGTAGTAAGAGGAGTAGTAGTAGTAGTAGGAGTAGTAAGAGGAGTAGTAGTAGGAGTAGTAAGAGGAGTAGTAGTAGGAGTAAGAGGAGTAGTAGTAGGAGTAGTAGTAGTAGGAGTAGTAGTAGGAGTAGTAGTAGGAGTAGTAGTAGTAGGAGTAGTAGTAGGAGTAGTAGTAGGAGTAGGAGGAGTAGTAGTAGTAGGAGTAGTAGTAGTAGTAGCAGTAGTAGTAGGAGTAGTAGTAGGAGTAGTAGTAGTAGTAGGAGTAGTAGGAGTAGTAGTAGTAGGAGTAGTAGTAGTAGGAGTAGTAGTAGGAATAGTAGTAGTAGGAGTAGTAGTAGGAATAGTAGTAGTAGGAGTAGTAGTAGTAGGAGTAGTAGTAGGAATAGTAGTAGTAGGAGTAGTAGTAGTAGTAGGAGTAGTAGGAGTAGTAGTAGTAGGAGTAGTAGTAGTAAGAGGAGTAGTAGGAGGAGCAGGAGTAGTAGGAGTAGTAGTAGGAGGAGGAATAGTAGGAGTAGTAGTAGTAGGAGTAGTAGGAGTAGTAGTAGGAGTAGTAGTAGGAGTAGTAGTAGGAGTAGTAGTAGTAGTAAGAGGAGTAGTAGTAGTAGTAAGAGGAGTAGTAGTAGCAGTAAGAGGAGTAGTAGTAGCAGTAGGAGTAGTAGGAGTAGTAGTAGGAGTAGTAGTAGGAGTAGTAGTAGTAGTAGGAGTAGTAGTAGGAGTAGTAGTAAGAGGAGTAGTAGTAGGAGTAGTAGTAGTAGGAGTAGTAGTAGTAGGAGTAAGAGTAGTAGTAGGAGTAGTAGTAGGAGTAGTAGTAGTAGGAGTAGTAGTAGGAGTAGTAGTAGTAAGAGGAGTAGTAGTAGTAGGAGTAGTAGTAGTAGGAGTAGTAGTAAGAGGAGTAGTAGTAGTAGGAGTAGTAGTAAGAGGAGTAGTAGTAGTAGTAGGAGTAGTAAGAGGAGTAGTAGTAGTAGTAGGAGTAGTAAAAGGAGTAGTAGTAGGAGTAAGAGGAGTAGTAGTAGTAGGAGTAGTAGTAGGAGTAGTAGTAGGAGTAGTAGGAGTAGTAGTAGGAGTAGTAGTAGGAGTAGGAGGAGTAGTAGTAGTAGGAGTAGTAGTAGGAGTAGTAGTAGCAGTAGTAGTAGGAGTAGTAGTAGTAGGAGTAGTAGTAGTAGGAGTAGTAGTAGTAGGAGTAGTAGTAGGAATAGTAGTAGTAGGAGTAGTAGTAGTAGTAGGAGTAGTAGGAGTAGTAGTAGTAGTAGGAGTAGTAGTAGTAGGAGTAGTAGTAGTAGGAGTAGTAGGAGGAGCAGGAGTAGTAGGAGTAGTAGTAGGAGGAGGAATAGTAGGAGTAGTAGTAGGAGTAGTAGTAGTAGGAGTAGTAGTAGTAGGAGTAGTAGGAGTAGTAGTAGGAGTAGTAGTAGGAGTAGTAGTAGTAGGAGTAGTAGTAGTAGGAGTAGTAGTAGGAGTAGTAGAAGTAGCAGTAGTAGTAGGAGTAGTAGTAGTAGGAGTAGTAGGAGTAGTAGTAGGAGTAGTAGGAGTAGTAGTAGTAATAGTAGTAGTAATAGTAGTAGTAGTAGGAGCAGTAGTAGTAGGAGTAGTAGTAGTAGGAGCAGTAGTAGTAGGAGTAGTAGTAGGAGTAGTAGTAGGAGTAGTAGTAGTAGGAGTAGTAGTAGGAGTAGTAGTAGGAGTAGTCGGAGTAGTAGTAGGAGTAGTAGTAGTAGGAGTAGTAGGAGTAGTAGTAGGAGTAGTAGTAGTAATAGTAGTAGTAATAGTAGGAGTAGTAGTAGTAGGAGTAGTAGTAGGAGGAGTAGGAGTAGTAGTAGGAGTAGTAGTAGGAGTAGTAGTAGTAGGAGTAGTAGTAGTAGGAGTAGAGTAGTAGGAGTAGTAGTAGGAGTAGTAGTAGTAGGAGTAGTAGTAGGAGTAGTAGGAGTAGTAGTAGGAGTAGTAGTAGTAGTAAGAGGAGTAGTAGTAGTAGTAGGAGAAGTAGTAGTAGTAGTAGGAGTAGTAGTAGGAGTAGTAGTAGTAGGAGTAGTAGTAGGAGTAGTAGTAGTAGGAGTAGTAGTAGGAGTAGTAAGAGGAGTAGTAGTAGGAGTAGTAAGAGGAGTAGTAGTAGGAGTAAGAGGAGTAGTAGTAGGAGTAAGTAGGAGTAGTAGGGAGTAGTAGTAGGAGTAGTAGTTGGAGTAGTAGTAGTAGGAGTAGTAGTAGGAGTAGTAGTAGGAGTAGGAGGAGTAGTAGTAGTAGGAGTAGTAGTAGTAGTAGCAGTAGTAGTAGGAGTAGTAGTAGGAGTAGTAGTAGTAGTAGGAGTAGTAGGAGTAGTAGTAGTAGGAGTAGTAGTAGTAGGAGTAGTAGTAGGAATAGTAGTAGTAGGAGTAGTAGTAGGAATAGTAGTAGTAGGAGTAGTAGTAGTAGGAGTAGTAGTAGGAATAGTAGTAGTAGGAGTAGTAGTAGTAGTAGGAGTAGTAGGAGTAGTAGTAGGAGTAGTAGTAGTAAGAGGAGTAGTAGGAGGAGCAGGAGCAGTAGGAGTAGTAGTAGGAGGAGGAATAGTAGGAGTAGTAGTAGTAGGAGTAGTAGGAGTAGTAGTAGGAGTAGTAGTAGGAGTAGTAGTAGGAGTAAGAGGAGTAGTAGTAGTAGTAAGAGGAGTAGTAGTAGCAGTAAGAGGAGTAGTAGTAGCAGTAGGAGTAGTAGGAGTAGTAGTAGGAGTAGTAGTAGGAGTAGTAGTAGTAGTAGGAGTAGTAGTAGTAAGAGTAGTAGTAGTAAGAGGAGTAGTAGTAGGAGTAGTAGTAGTAGGAGTAGTAGTAGTAGGAGTAAGAGTAGTAGTAGGAGTAGTAGTAGTAGGAGTAGTAGTAGGAGTAGTAGTAGTAAGAGGAGTAGTAGTAGTAGGAGTAGTAGTAGTAGGAGTAGTAGTAAGAGGAGTAGTAGTAGTAGGAGTAGTAGTAAGAGGAGTAGTAGTAGTAGTAGGAGTAGTAAGAGGAGTAGTAGTAGTAGTAGGAGTAGTAAAAGGAGTAGTAGTAGGAGTAAGAGGAGTAGTAGTAGGAGTAGTAGTAGTAGGAGTAGTAGTAGGAGTAGTATTAGGAGTAGTAGTAGTAGGAGTAGTAGTAGGAGTAGTAGTAGGAGTAGTAGGAGTAGTAGTAGGAGTAGTAGTAGGAGTAGGAGGAGTAGTAGTAGTAGGAGTAGTAGTAGGAGTAGTAGTAGCAGTAGTAGTAGGAGTAGTAGTAGTAGGAGTAGTAGTAGTAGGAGTAGTAGTAGTAGGAGTAGTAGTAGGAATAGTAGTAGTAGGAGTAGTAGTAGTAGGAGTAGTAGGAGTAGTAGTAGTAGTAGGAGTAGTAGTAGTAGGAGTAGTAGTAGTAGGAGTAGTAGGAGGAGCAGGAGTAGTAGGAGTAGTAGTAGGAGGAGGAATAGTAGGAGTAGTAGTAGGAGTAGTAGTAGTAGGAGTAGTAGTAGTAGGAGTAGTAGGAGTAGTAGTAGGAGTAGTAGTAGGAGTAGTAGTAGTAGGAGTAGTAGTAGTAGGAGTAGTAGTAGGAGTAGTAGAAGTAGCAGTAGTAGTAGGAGTAGTAGTAGTAGGAGTAGTAGGAGTAGTAGTAGGAGTAGTAGGAGTAGTAGTAGTAATAGTAGTAGTAATAGTAGTAGTAGTAGGAGCAGTAGTAGTAGGAGTAGTAGTAGTAGGAGCAGTAGTAGTAGGAGTAGTAGTAGGAGTAGTAGTAGGAGTAGTAGTAGTAGGAGTAGTAGTAGTAGTAGGAGTAGTAGTAGGAGTAGTCGGAGTAGTAGTAGGAGTAGTAGTAGTAGGAGTAGTAGGAGTAGTAGTAGGAGTAGTAGTAGTAATAGTAGTAGTAATAGTAGGAGTAGTAGTAGTAGGAGTAGTAGTAGGAGAGTAGTAGAGTAGTAGTAGGAGTAGTAGTAGAGGAGTAGTAGTAGTAGGAGTAGTAGTAGTAGGAGTAGTAGTAGTAGGAGTAGTAGTAGGAGTAGTAGTAGTAGGAGTAGTAGTAGGAGTAGTAGGAGTAGTAGTAGTAGTAGTAAGAGGAGTAGTAGTAGGAGTAGTAGGAGAAGTAGTAGTAGTAGTAGGAGTAGTAGTAGGAGTAGTAGTAGTAGGAGTAGTAGTAGGAGTAGTAGTAGTAGGAGTAGTAGTAGGAGTAGTAGTAGT
>NW_027422649.1:261635-289135 GCF_048934315.1 Petromyzon marinus
CTGCTGAGTTTACCAATCATCAGGTTAGTTTAGTGTGTGTCTGTTCCTGTCAGCCGTCGGAGTTTGAGGAGCGGGCAACAATGAAAGTCGACGACTTGCTGGAGAGCTACATGGGGATTAGAGATACGGAGCTTGGTGAGTCACTCACCAACTCACTCACTCACTCACCAAGCTCACCCACTCACTCACCAGCTCACCCACTCACTCACCAGCTCACCCACTCACTCACCAGCTCACCCACTCACCCACTCACTCACCAGCTCACCCACTCACTCACCAGCTCACCCACTCACTCACCAACTCACCCACTCACTCACCAACTCACTCACTCACTCGCCCCACTCACCCACTCACTCGCTCACTCACCCACTCACTCACCAGCTCACCCACTCACTCACCAGCTCACCCACTCACTCACCCACTCACTCGCTCCACCACTCGCTCACTCACCCACTCGCTCACCCACTCACTCACTCACCCACTCACTCACCAGCTCACCCACTCACTCACCAGCTCACCCACTCACTCACCAACTCACCCACTCACTCACCAACTCACTCACTCACTCGCCCACTCACCACTCACTCGCTCACTCACCCACTCACTCACCAGCTCACCCACTCACTCACCAACTCACCCACTCACTCGCTCACCCACTCACTCACCAGCTCACCCACTCACTCACCAGCTCACCCACTCACTCACCAACTCACCCACTCACTCACCAACTCACTCACTCACTCGCCCACTCACCCACTCACTCGCCCACTCACCCACTCACTCACCAGCTCACCCACTCACTCACCAGCTCACCCACTCACTCACCAACTCACCCACTCACTCGCTCACTCACCCACTCACTCAGCAGCTCACCCACTCGCTCACTCACCCACTCACTCACCAACTCACCCACTCACTCACCAGCTCACCCACTCACTCACCATGATGGTTGTTGTTGTTATAGTGATGATGATTGTTGTTGTTGTTGTGATGATGATGATGGTGGTTGTTGTTGTTGTTGTGATGATGATGGTTGTTGTTATAGTGATGATGATGGTTGTTGTTGTTGTTATTGTTGTTGTGATGATGATGGTTGTTTTGTTGTTGTTATTGTTGTTGTTGTTATAGTGATGATGGTTATTGTTGTTGTTGTTGTTGTTGTGGTTGTTATAGTGATGATGATGATGATGGTGGTTGTTGTTGTTGTGGTTGTTATAGTGATGATGATGATGGTGGTTGTTGTTGTTGTGGTTGTTATAGTGATGATGATGATGATGGTGGTTGTTGTTGTTGTGGTTGTTATAGTGATGATGATGATGATGGTGGTTGTTGTTGTTGTGGTTGTTATAGTGATGATGATGATGGTGGTTGTTGTTGTTGTGGTTGTTATAGTGATGATGATGATGGTGGTTGTTGTTGTTGTGGTTGTTATAGTGATGATGATGATGGTGGTTGTTGTTGTTGTGGTTGTTATAGTGATGATGATGATGGTGGTTGTTGTTGTTGTGGTTGTTATAGTGATGATGATGGTTGTTGTTGTTGTTGTGGTTGTTATAGTGATGATGATGATGGTGGTTGTTGTTGTGGTTGTTATAGTGATGATGATGGTGGTTGTTGTTGTTGTGGTTGTTATAGTGATGATGATGATGGTTGTTGTTGTTGTTGTGGTTGTTATAGTGATGATGATGATGGTGGTTGTTGTTGTTGTGGTTGTTATAGTGATGATGATGGTTGTTGTTGTTGTTGTGGTTGTTATAGTGATGATGATGATGGTGGTTGTTGTTGTGGTTGTTATAGTGATGATGATGGTGGTTGTTGTTGTTGTGGTTGTTATAGTGATGATGATGGTGGTTGTTGTTGTTGTTGTGATGATGGTTGTTGTTGTTATTGTTGTTATGATTGTTGTTGTTGTTGTGATGATGATGGTTGTTGTTATAGTGATGATGATTGTTGTTGTTGTTGTGATGATGATGGTTGTTGTTATAGTGATGATGGTTGTTGTTGTTGTTGTGGTTGTTATAGTGATGATGATGGTTGTTGTTGTTGTTGTGGTTGTTATAGTGATGATGATGGTGGTTGTTGTTGTTGTGGTTGTTATAGTGATGATGATGATGGTGGTTTGTTGTTGTTGTGGTTGTTATAGTGATGATGGTTGTTGTTGTTGTTTGTGGTTGTTATAGTGATGATGATGGTTGTTGTTGTTGTTGTGGTTGTTATAGTGATGATGATGATGGTGGTTGTTGTTGTTGTGGTTGTTATAGTGATGATGATGGTGGTTGTTGTTGTTGTGGTTGTTATAGTGATGATGATGGTTGTTGTTGTTGTTGTGGTTGTTATAGTGATGATGATGATGATGGTGGTTGTTGTGTTGTGGTTGTTATAGTGATGATGATGGTTGTTGTTGTTGTTGTGGTTGTTAATAGTGATGATGATGATGGTGGTTGTTGTTGTTGTGGTTGTTATAGTGATGATGATGATGGTGGTTGTTGTTGTTGTGGTTGTTATAGTGATGATGATGATGGTGGTTGTTGTTGTTGTGGTTGTTATAGTGATGATGATGATGGTGGTTGTTGTTGTTGTGGTTGTTATAGTGATGATGATGATGGGGTTGTTATTGTTGTGGTTGTTATAGTGATGATGATGATGGTGGTTGTTGTTGTTGTGGTTGTTATAGTGATGATGATGGTGGTTGTTGTTGTTGTTGTGATGATGGTTGTTGTTGTTATTGTTGTTATGATTGTTGTTGTTGTTGTGATGATGATGGTTGTTGTTATAGTGATGATGATTGTTGTTGTTGTTGTTGTTGTGATGATGATGGTTGTTGTTATAGTGATGATGATTGTTGTTGTTATAGTGATGATGATGGTTGTTGTTGTGATGATGATGGTTGTTTTGTGGTTGTTGTTGTTGTCACAGCGTCCACCATGGTGGAAGTTTGGCAAGGACAAGCTGAACCGGACGAGTTCGCTGAGGCTTTGGACTGCGTCCTGGGAGATTTTGCCTTCCCCGACGAGTTTGTGTTCGATGTATGGGGAGCTATCGGTGACGCTAAGCCTGGGCGTATCTAGTGGGGGGGGGGAGTGGGGGAGAGTGGGGGGAGGAGGGAGAGGGGGGAGAGTGGGGGGGGGGAGGGAGAGTGGGGGGAGGAGAGAGAGTGGGGGGAGGAGGGAGAGTGGGGGGAGGAGGGAGAGTGGGGGGAGGAGGGAGAGTGGGTGGGAGGAGGGAGAGTGGGGGGAGGGAGAGTGGGGGGAGGGAGGGAGAGTGGGGGGAGAGAGAGTGGGGGGAAGGAGAGAGAGAGTGGTGTGTGTAGAGAAGGCGGGAGGGAGAGAGAGTGGGTGGAGGGAGGGAGGGAGAGTGGAGAGAGAGTGGGGAGAGAGAGTGGGTGGTGTGTGTAGAGAAGGAGGGAGGGAGAGTGGGGAGGGAGAGAGTGGTGTGTGTAGAGAAGGGGGAGGGAGGGAGGGAGAGTGGAGGGAGGGAGGGAGAGTGGAGAGAGAGTGGGTGGTGTGTGTAGAGGCGGGAGGGAGGGAGAGTGGAGAGAGAGAGAGTGAGTGGTGTGTGTAGAGGAGAGTGGGGGGAGAGAGAGTGGGGGGAGAGAGAGTGGGGGGAGAGAGTGGTGTGTGTAGAGTGGAGAGAGAGAGAGTGGGTGGTGTGTGTAGAGGAGAGTGGGGGGAGAATGGGGGGAGAGAGAGTGGGGGAGAGTGGGGGGAGAGAGTGGTGTGTGTAGAGTGGGGGGAGAGAGAGTGGGGGGAGAGAGTGGTGTGTGTAGAGTGGGGGGAGAGAGAGTGGGGGGAGAGTGGGGGGAGAGAGAGAGAGTGGGACGGGAGGGAGAGTGGAGAGAAGGAGGGAGAGTGGGTGGAGGGAGAGTGGGGGGGAGAGTGGGGTGTGTAGAGTGGGGAGGGAGAGTGGGTGGGAGGGAGAGTGGGTGGTGTGTGTAGAGGCCGGGAGGGAGGGAGAGAGTGGTGTGTAGAGGAGAGAGAGGTGGAGGGAGAGAGAGTGGTTGTGTAGAGGAGAGAGAGTGGAGAGAGAGTGGGTGGAGGGAGAGGGGAGAGAGAGAGTGAGTGGTGTGTGTAGAGGAGAGTGGAGGGAGAGAGGGAGAGTGGAGAGAGTGCGGTGGTGTGTTGTAGAGAAGGAGGAGAGAGAGAGAGAGTGGGTGGTGTGTGTAGAGAAGGCGTGGAGGGGAGGAGAGGGAGAGTGGGTGGAGGGAGAGTGGAGGGAGGAGAGAGAGAGTGGAGAGGCTGAGTGAGTGATGTGTGTAGGAGAAGGAGAGAGAGTCGAGAGAGAGAGAGAGTGGTGTGTAGAGAAGGAAGGAGGGAGAGAGAGAGTGAGTGGTGTGTGTAGAGGAGAGTGGAGGGAGAGAGAGAGAGTGGAGGGAGAGAGAGTGGTGTGTGTAGAGGAGAGTGGAGGGAGAGAGAGAGTGAAGGGAGAGAGAGTGGGTGGAGGGAGAGTGGAGGGAGGGAGAGTGAGTGGGTGGTGTGTAGATGAGAGAGAGAGTGGGTGGTGGTGTGTAGAGAAGGGGGAGGGAGAGTGGGTGGAGAGAGAGAGTGGAGGGAGAGTGGGGAGGGGAGTGGAGGAGGGAGAGAGAGGTGGGAGAGAGAGAGAGTGGGAGGAGGGAGAGAGTGGGGAGAGTGGGTGGAGGGAGAGAGAGAGTGGTGTGTGTAGAGGAGAGTGGAGGGAGAGAGAGTGGGTGGAGGGAGACTGGAGGGAGGGAGAGAGAGTGGTGGTGTGGGAGGGAGAGAGAGAGTGGGTGGAGGGAGAGTGGAGGGAGGGAGAGAGAGTGGGTGGTGGTGTGTGTAGAGAAGGTGGGCGGGAGGGAGGCAGGGAGAGTGGAGAGAGAGTCAGAAAGTCTGCCAGGGTCTGGCACAGGACCCCGTGATCGCTGTGCTCACGGGTCAAGGGAGTGAACGTCTCCCTAGCCACTGACGGCCCAACCTGAGGCACACTAAACTTGCCTGATGATTGGTAAACCTCGAGAGAGAGGGAGGGAGGGAGGGAGAGGGAGGGAGGGAGATTGGTCGTGTCTGCAGCTACACTTGGTACCATGGAAGTACACTCCAACTATCTGACCAAACAACGCTACCCCTGTTAATATTGCTGACACTACTACCCCGAACACTACCGCGTCTTGTTCAGCCTGCAGTTGCGCCGAGTTGCAAGCAGCTGGTTGCAACCCCCGATCACACAGAGAGACACTCAGAGAGACACACACAGAGACTCAGAGACACACACAGAGACTCAGAGACACACACAGAGAGACACACACAGAGACTCAGAGACACACACAGAGACTCAGAGACACACACAGAGACACACACAGAGACTCACACAGAGACACACACAGAGACACACACAGAGACACACACACAGAGACTCACACACAGAGAGACTCAGAGACACACACAGAGACTCACACACACAGAGACACACACAGAGACACACACAGAAACTCACACAGAGACACACAGAGACTCACACAGAGACTCACACAGAGACTCACACAGAGACTCCCACAGAGACACACACAGAGACACACACAGAGACTCACACAGAGACTCGCACAGAGAGACACACACAGAGACTCACACACACAGAGACACACAGAGACACACACAGAGAGTCTCACACACACAGAGACTCACACACACAGAGACTCACACACACAGAGACTCACACACACAGAGACACACACACAGAGACACACACAGAGACACACACAGAGAGACTCACACAGAGACTCAGAGACTCACACAGAGACTCAGAGACTCACACAGAGACTCAGAGACACACAGAGACTCACACACACAGAGACTCCCTCAGAGACTCACACAGAGACACACACAGAGACACACACAGAGACACACACAGAGACACACAGAGAGACTCACAGAGAGACTCACAGAGAGACTCACAGAGAGACACACACAGACTCAGAGACTCACACAGAGACTCACACAGAGACACACTCAGAGACATACAGAGAGACTCACACAGAGACACACAGAGACTCGCACACACAGAGACTCACACACACAGAGACTCACTCAGAGACTCAGAGACACACACAGAGACTAAGAGACACACACAGAGACTCACACAGAGACACTCACAGAGACTCACACAGAGACACACACACACAGAGACTCACACACACAGAGACACACACACACACAGACTCACACAGAGACACACAGAGACTCGCACAGACTCACACAGAGACTCAGAGACACACAGAGACTCACACAGAGACACACACAGAGACACACACAGAGAGACACACAGAGAGACACACAGAGAGACACACAGAGACACACACAGAGACACACACAGAGACTCACACAGAGAGACTCACAGAGACTCACACACACAGAGACTCGCACACACAGAGACTCACACAGAGACTCACACACACAGAGACTCGCACACACAGAGACTCACACAGAGACTCACACACACAGAGACTCGCACAGAGACTCACAGAGACTCACACACACAGAGACACACACAGAGACACACACAGAGACACACACAGACACACACAGAGACACACACAGACACACACAGAGACACACACAGAGACTCACACTCAGAGACTCACACAGAGACACACACAGAGACTCACACAGAGACTCACACACAGAGACACACACAGAGACTCACACAGAGACTCACACAGAGACACACAGAGACACACACAGAGACACTCACAGAGACATACACAGAGACACACACACAGACACACACAGAGACTCACACAGACACACACAGAGACACACACAGAGACACACACAGAGACTCACACAGACACGCACAGAGACACACAGAGACACACACAGAGACACACACAGAGACACACACAGAGACTCACACAGAGACTCACACAGAGACACACACAGAGACTCACACAGAGACACACACAGAGACACACACAGAGACACACACAGAGACACACACAGAGACACACACAGACACACACAGAGACTCACACAGACTCACACAGACACACACAGACACACACAGACACTCACAGAGACACACACAGACACACACAGACACACACAGAGACTCACACAGAGACACACACAGAGACACACAGAGACACACAGAGACACACACAGAGACACACACAGAGACTCACACACAGACACACACAGAGACTCACACAGAGACACACACAGAGACACACACACACACACAGAGACTCACTCAGAGATTCACACAGAGACGTTTTTAGTTAAGCCTGTTATGTTTTGAATGCAATATGACATTGATAATGTTCAGTGTTAATTCGTTACTGAGAGTTAATTACTAATTACTTTCACTGATTATAAATTGACATCATCACTACTGTCATCACCACCATCACTGTTATCGCCACCATCACTGTTATCATCACCATCACCACCATCATCATCACCGCCACCATCATCATCGCCATCACCACCATCATCATTGCCATCACCATCACCACCACCATCACCACCACCATCATCATCACCACCATCACCACCACCATCATCACCACCATCACCACCATCACCACCATCACCACCATCACAACCATCACCACCACCATCACCATCATCACCATCACCACCACCATCATCACCACCACCATCACAACCACCACCACCGTCATCACGACCACCATCACCACCACCACCATCACAATCACCACCACCATCACCACCATCATTACCACCACCACCATCACCACCATTACCACCACCATCACCACCATTACCACCACCACCATCATCATCACGACCACCATCACCACCATCACCACCACCATCACCACCACCACCATCACAATCACCACCACCATCACCACCACCATCACCACCACCATCACCACCATCACCACCACCATCACCACC
This sequence comes from Petromyzon marinus, assembly GCF_048934315.1. NCBI lineage: Eukaryota > Metazoa > Chordata > Hyperoartia > Petromyzontiformes > Petromyzontidae > Petromyzon > Petromyzon marinus. The sequence continues at coordinate 269,510 of NW_027422649.1, forward strand.
ACCATCACCACCATCACCACCACCATCACCACCACCATCACCACCATCACCATCACCACCATCACCACCATCATTACCACCACCACCATCACCACCATTACCACCACCACCATCATCATCATCACGACCACCATCACCACCATCACCACCATCACCACCATCACCACCACCATCATCACCACTATCACCACCACCACCATCATCACCATCACCACCATCACCACCACCATCACCACCATCACCACCACCATCACCACCATCATCACCACCATCACCACCACTATCACCACCACCACCATCACCACCATCACCACCACCATCACCACCATCATCACCATCACCACCATCACCACCACCACTATCACCACCATCACCACCATCACCACCACCACCACCATCACCACCATCACCACCACGGGTTGTTGTCTCCGTAACCATTTCTGAAATGGGGATTCGAATCGACGCTCCGCCCCGCGTGACTCGGCACCGTTTAAAGAAATTGGAACACGGAGAGAGACAGAGAGAGAGACAGAGAGAGAGACAGATAGAGAGACAGGGAGACAGGGAGAGAGAGACAGGGAGACAGGGAGAGAGAGAGAGACAGGGAGAGAGAGACAGGGAGAGAGAGACAGGGAGACAGGGAGAGAGAGACAGAGAGAGACACACAGAGAGAGAGACACAGAGAGAGACACACAGGCAGAGACAGAGAGAGACACAGAGAGAGAGACACACAGACAGAGAGACACAGAGAGAGAGAGACAGAGAGAGAGACAGGGAGACAGGGAGAGACAGAGAGAGAGAGAGACAGGGAGACAGGGAGAGAGAGACCGAGAGAGACAGAGAGAGAGACAGAGAGAGAGACAGGGAGACAGGGAGAGAGAGACAGAGAGAGACAGAGAGACAGGGAGAGAGACAGACAGAGAGACAGACAGAGAGAGACAGAGAGAGAGACAGAGAGAGACAGGGAGAGAGAGACAGAGAGAGAGACAGAGAGACAGAGAGACAGGGAGAGAGAGACAGAGAGAGACAGAGAGACAGGGAGAGAGACAGACAGAGAGAGACAGGGAGACAGGGAGAGAGAGACAGAGAGAGAGACAGGGAGACAGGGAGAGACAGAGAGAGAGACAGAGAGAGACAGGGAGAGAGACAGGGAGAGACAGAGAGAGACACAGAGAGAGACACAGAGAGACAGGGAGACAGAGAGAGACACACAGAGAGAGACAGAGAGAGACAGAGAGAGACAGGGAGACAGGGAGAGAGAGACAGAGAGAGAGAGAGACAGGGAGACAGGGAGACAGGGAGAGAGACACAGAGAGAGACACAGAGAGAGACACACAGGCAGAGACAGAGAGAGACACAGAGAGAGAGAGACACACAGACAGAGAGAGACACACAGACAGAGAGAGACACACAGACAGAGAGAGACACACAGACAGAGAGACAGAGAGAGACAGAGACGGAGAGAGAGACAGAGAGAGAGACACACAGGCAGAGAGACAAAGAGAGACGGAGAGAGACACAGAGAGACAGAGAGAGACAGAGACACAGAGAGAGAGACACACAGAGAGAGAGACAGAGAGAGAGACAGAGACACAGAGAGAGAGAGACGGACAGAGAGAGACAGAGACACACAGAGAGACAGATACACAGAGAGACACAGACACAGAGAGAGACAGACACAGAGACAGATAGACGCAGAGAAAGAGAGACAGAGAGATAGACACAGACAGAGAGAGAGAGACACAGACACACAGAGACACATAGAGAGAGACACAGAGAGAGAGAGAGACACAGAGAGACAGAGAGAGAGACAGAGAGAGAGAGACAGACACAGAGAGAGAGACACAGACACAGAGAGATAGACACAGAGATATAAAAAATAAATCCGGCACCTCGTAAATTATATTTAATAAGAATCAGGTTCGTGATTGTTGTGTTCTGTTGTTGTTGATGTTGTTGTTGTGTCTGTCCGCGTGGGTCGCGTTTGGAAAATAAAAATTTTGTGTAACGCGAAGGGAAGAATTTGGGGATTGGTCTGGAGTAAATTTTGGTTTGTCGGATCGCGGTAGCTGCTAAAAATAAAAATAAAACGACGCCTTTGGGAGTCTCGAGCTCACATTGACTTGGACTACACACTACACTACATTATACACTACATTATACACTACACACTACACTACACACTACACTACATTATACACTACACTACATTATACACTACACTACATTATACACTACATTATACACTACACTATACACTACACTATACACTACATTATACACGATACACCACTACATTATACACTGCACTACATTATACACTACACACTACACTATACACTACATTATACACTACACTATACAGTACACACTACACTATACACTACATTATACACTACACTACATTATACACTACACACTACATTATACACTACATTATACACTACATTATACACTACACTACATTATACACTACATTATACAATACACTATACACTACATTATACACTACACACTACACTATACACTACATTATACACTACACTATACACTACATTATACACTACATTATACACTACATTATACAATACACTACATTATACACTACATTATACACTACACTATACACTACATTATACACTACACTATACACTACATTATACACTACATTATACACTACACTATACACTACACTACATTATACACTACATTATACAATACACTATACACTACACTACATTATACACTACACTACATTACACACTACATTATACACTACATTATACTATACACTACACTACATTATACTATACACTACACACTACATTATACACCACTACTATACACTACATTATACACTACACTACTATACACTACACTATACACTACACTACTATACACTACACTATACACTACACCACTATCACTACACACTACACTACTATACACCACTACTACACTACTATACACTACATTATACAGTACACTACTATACACTATACACTACACTACTATACACTACACTATACACTACACTATACACCACTACTATGCACTACACTATACACTACACTATACACTACACTACTATACACTATACACTACACTATACACTACACTACTATACACTACACTACTATACACTACACTATACACTACACTACTATACACTACACTATACACTACACTACTATACACTACACTATACACTACACTATACACTACACTATACACTCCACACTCCACTATTATACACTACATTATACAATACACTATACACTACACTACGTTATACACTACACACTATGCACTACATTATACACTACACTATACACTACATTATACACTACATTATACAATACACTATACACTACATTATACACTACACTATACACTACATTATACACTACACTACATTATACACTACATTATACAATACACTATACACTACACTACATTATACACTACACTACATTATACACTACACACTACATTATACACTACATTATACTATACACTACACTACATTATACTATACACTACACACTACATTATACACCACTACTATACACTACATTATACACTACACTACTATACACTACACTATACACTACACTACTATACACTACACTATACACTACACCACTATACACTACACACTACACTACTATACACCACTACTACACTACTACTATACACTACATTATACAGTACACTACTATACACTACTACTATACACTACATTATACAGTACACTACTATACACTACACTATACACTACACTATACACTACACTACTATACACTACACTATACACTACATTATACAGTACACTACTATACACTACACTATATACTACACTATACACTACACTATACACTACACTACTATGCACTACACTACTATACACTATACACTACACTACTATACACTACACTATACACTACACTACTATACACTACACTATACACTACACTACTATACACTACACTACATACTACACTATACACTACTATACACTACACTATACACTACTATACACTACACTACTATACACTACACTACTATACACTACACTACTATACACTACACTAAACACTACACTACTATACACTACACTATACACTACACTACTATACACTACACTAAACACTACACTATACACTACACTATACACTACACTACTATACACTACACTACTCTACACTACTTGTATACACTACACTATACACTCCACACTACACTACTATACACTACATTATACACAACACTGTACCATACTGTTTGTCTGTGTCTGTGTGAGTCTGTGCGTGTCTCTGTGTGTGTGAGTCTCTGTGTGAGTCTCTGTGTGTGTCTCTGTGTGAGTCTCTGTGTGTGTCTCTGTGTGTCTCTCTGTGTGAGTCTCTGTGTGTGTCTCTGTGTGAGTCTCTGTGTGTGTCTCTGTGTGTCTCTGTTGGTCTCTGTGTGAGTGTCTCTGTGTGAGTCTCTGTGTGAGTCTCTGTGTGTGAGTCTCTGTGTGAGTCTCTGCGTGTCTGTGTGTGTCTGTGTGTGTCTCTGTGTGTGTCTCTGTGTGTTGTGGGGAGCGATAGTGTAGCGGTTAGCGCTACGCTGTGCTATGAACCTGGCGACCCGGGTTCGATTCCCGCTCATGGCCAACACCAGTGACGATTATCTGAACCGGTCCCGGGCCTCCCCTAGGTCGACTCAGCCTCAAATGAGTACCTGGTGCGGTGTGTAGTAAACATCGTCACTGGGGAGACAAAGGCGGTCGGGCGTGGTGCTGGCCACCCACCCCCTCGTGTACCGTTCCGGCCTTCATAGGTGGTGCTCGCTAACAGCACTTGCCCCTACAGTCTGTTAAGGCTATATGGGGGATCTTTATCTTTGTCTCTGTCTTTGTCTCTGTGTGTGTCTCTGTGTGAGTGTGTGTCTCTGTGTGAGTCTCTGTGTGAGTGTCTCTGTGTTGTCTCTGTGTGAGGCTGTGTGTGAATCTCTGTGTTAATCTCTCTATGTGTCTCTGTGTGTCTCTGTGTTGTCTCTGTGTGTCTGTTGTGACTCTGTGTGTCTCTGTGTGTGTCTCTGTGTGTGTCTCTGTGTGAGTCTCTGTGTGTCTCTGTGTTGTCTCTGTGTTGTCTCTGTGTGTGTCTCTGTGTGTGTCTCTGTGTGAGTCTCTGTGTGTGTCTCTGTGTGAGTCTCTGTGTGTGTCTCTGTGTGTGTCTCTGTGTGAGTCTCTGTGTGTGTCTCTGTGTGTCTCTGTGTGTCTGTGTGCAGATCTTCTCCAAATCAGTGAGGGAAACAAGTATTTGATCCCCTGCTGATTTTGTACGTTTGCCCACTGACAAATAAATGATCAGTCTATAATTTTAATGGTAGGTTTATTTGAACAGTGAGAGACAGAATAACAACAACAAAATCCAGAAAAACGCATGTCAAAAATGTTATAAATTGATTTGCATTTTAATGAGGGAAATAAGTATTTGACCCCTCTGCAAAACATGACTTAGTACTTGGTGGCAAAACCCTTGTTGGCAATCACAGAGGTCAGACGTTTCTTGTAGTTGGCCATCAGGTTTGCACACATCTCAGGAGGGATTTTGTCCCACTCCTCTTTGCAGATCTTCTCCAAGTCATTAAGGTTTCGAGGCTGACGTTTGGCAATTCGAATCTTCAGCTCCCTCCACAGATTTTCTATGGGATTAAGGTCCTGGAGACTCGCTAGGCCACTCCAGGACCTTAATGTGCTTCTTATTGAGCCACTCCCTTGTTGCCTTGGCCGTGTGTTTTGGGTCATTGTCATGCTGGAATACCCATCCACGACCCATTTTCAATGCCCCTGGGCTGAGGGAAGAAGGTTCTCACCCAAGATTTGACGGTACATGGCCCCCGTCCATCGTCCCTTTGATGCGGTGAAGTTGTCCTGTCCCCTTAGCAGAAAAACACCCCCAAAGCATAATGTTTCCACCTCCGTGTTTGACGGTGGGGATGGTGTTCTTGGGGTCATAGGCAGCATTCCTCCTCCTCCAAACACGGCGAGTTGAGTTGATGCCAAAGAGCTCCATTTTGGTCTCATCTGACCACAACACTTTCACCCAGTTGTCCACTGAATCATTCAAATGTTCATTGGCAAACTTCAGACGGGCATGTATATGTGCTTTCTTGAGCAAGGGGACCTTGCGGGCGCTGCAGGATTTCAGTCCTTCACGGCGTAGTGTGTTACCAATTGTTTTCTCGGTGACTATGGTCCCAGCTGCCTTGAGATCATTTGACAAGATCCTCCCGTGTAGTTCTGGGCTGATTCCTCACCGTTCTCATGATCATTGCAACTCCACGAGGTGAGATCTTGCATGGAGCCCCAGGCCGAGGGAGATTGACAGTTCTTTTGTGTTTCTTCCATTTGCGAATAATCGCACCAACTGTTGTCACCTTCTCACCAAGCTGCTTGGCAATGGTCTTGTAGCCCATTACAGCCTTGTGTATAGGTCTACGATATTGTCCCTGACAGCCTTGGAGAGCCCTTTGGTCTTGGGCCTTGGTGGAGAGTTTGGAACCTGATTTGATTGATTGATTGCTTCTGTGGACAGGTGTCTTTTATACAGGTGTAGAGTGGTGGTTAGCGACGTCATGTCACGCTCGCCCTCCGGCACGATGACGTCACGTATGGTGGGCTAGGGTAGTCTGTGGGTGTGCTAGGGACCTCCCAGTAGCCTTCACCAGGGGTAGCGATGTGACCCGGGGTAGGGGTAATTATCACCAGGCTAGAGTAGTCTGTGGGTGTGCTAGGGACCTCCCCGGTACCCCTACCCCTGCGGGAGCGATGGTACCCGGGGTAGGGGGTAATTATCACCAGGCTAGAGTAGTCTGTGGGTGTGCTAGGGACCTCCCCAGTACCTCTACCCCAGGGGGATCGATGGTACCCAGGGTAGAGGGGTAATGAGCACCAGGCTAGAGTAGTCTGTGGGTGTGCTAGGGACCTCCCCAGTACCCTACCCCTGGGGTAGCGATGGTACCCAGGGTAGAGGGGTAATGAGCACCAGGCTAGAGTAGTCTGTGGGTGTGCTAGGGACCTCCCAGTAGCCTACCCCTGGGGTAGCGATGGGACCCCAGCCTAGGGGGTAATTATCACCAGGCTAGAGTAGTCTGTGGGAGTGCTAGGGACCTCCCCGGTATCTCTACCCCTGGGGGAGCGAAGGGACCCCAGCCTAGGGGGTAATGAGCACCAGGCTAGAATAGTCTGTGGGTGTGCTAGGGAGCTCCCCGGTACCCCTACCCCTGCGGGAGCGATGGTACCCGGGGTAGGGGGAATGAGCACCGGGCTAGAGTAGCCTGTGGGTGTGCTAGGGACCTCCCCAGTACCCTTCACCAGGGGTAGCGATGTGACCCAGGGTAGGGGGAGATTATCACCAGGCTAGAGTAGTCTGTGGGTGTGCTAGGGACCTCCCAGTACCTCTACCCCAGGGGGATCGATGGTACCCAGGGTAGGGAGGTAATTAGCACCAGGCTAGAGTAGTCTGTGGGTGTGCGAGGGACCTCCCCAGTAGCCTTCACCAGGGGTAGCGATGTGACCCAGGGTAGGAGGTAATGAGCACTGGGCTAGAGTAGTCTTTGGGAGTGCTAGGGACCTCCCCGGTACCTCTACCCCTGGGGGAGCGATGGGACCCCAGCCTAGGGGGTAATTAGCACCAGGCTAGAGTAGTCTGTGGGTGTGCGAGGGACCTCCCAGTAGCCTACCCCTGGGGAGAGTGATGTGACCCAGGGTTGGGGGAATGATCACCAGGCTAGAATAGTCTGTGGGTGTGCGAGGGACCTCCCCAGTACCCTACCCCTGGGGTAGCGATGTCACCCGGGGTAGGGGTAATAATCACCAGGCTAGAGTAGTCTGTGGGTGTGCTAGGGACCTCCCAGTAGCCTACCCCCGGGGTAGCGATGTGACCCAGTGTAGGGGGAGATTATCACCAGGCTAGAGTAGTCTGTGGGTGTGCTAGGGAGCTCCCAGTAGCCTACCCCCGGTGGAGCGATGGTACCCAGGGTAGGGGTAATGATCACCAGGCTAGAGTAGTCTGTGGGTGTGCTAGGGACCTCCCCGGTACCCCTACCCCTGCGGGAGCGATGGTACCCGGGGTAGGGGGAATGAGCACCGGGCTAGGGGAGTCTGTGGGAGTGCTAGGGACCTCCCAGTAGCCTACCCCCGGGGGAGCGATGTGACCCAGGGTAGGGGGAATGAGCACCGGGCTAGGGTAGCCTGTGGGTGTGCTAGGGACCTCCCCAGTACCCTACCCCTGCGGGAGCGATGGTACCCAGGGTAGAGGGGTAATGAGCACTGGGCTAGAGTAGTCTGTGGGTGTGCTAGAGACCTCCCAGTAGCCTACCCCTGGGGTAGCGATGGTACCCGGGGTAGGGGTAATTATCACCGGGCTAGGGTAGCCTGTGGGTGTGCTAGGGACCTCCCCAGTACCCTACCCCTGCGGGAGCGATGGTACCCAGGGTAGAGGGGTAATGAGCACTGGGCTAGAGTAGTCTGTGGGTGTGCTAGAGACCTCCCAGTAGCCTACCCCTGGGGTAGCGATGGTACCCGGGGTAGGGGTAATTATCACCGGGCTAGGGTAGTCTGTGGGTGTGCTAGGGACCTCCCCGGTACCTCTACCCCCGGTGGAGCGATGGTACCCAGGGTAGAGGGTAATGAGCACTGGGCTAGAGTAGTCTGTGGGTGTGCGAGGGACCTCCCAGTACCCTACCCCAGGGGGAGCGATGGTACCCAGGGTAGGGGGTAATGAGCACCAGGCTAGAGTAGTCTGTGGGTGTGCTAGGGAGCTCCCAGTACCATAACCCCCGGGGGAGCGATGGTACCCAGGGTAGGGGGAATTATCACCGGGCTAGAGTCGTCTGTGGGTGTGCTAGGGACCTCCCAGTAGCCTTCACCAGGGGTAGCGATGTGACCCAGGGTAGGGGGAGATTATCACCAGGCTAGAGTAGTCTGTGGGTGTGCGAGGGACCTCCCAGTAGCCTACCCCCGGTGGAGCGATGGTACCCAGGGTAAGGGTAATTATCACCAGGCTAGAGTAGTCTGTGGGTGTGCGAGGGACCTCCCAGTAGCCTACCCCCGGGGTGTGGAGTGTAGGCAGTGAGCGGGCAGTACAACGGAGTCGCTGCGTGTGAAGAGAAGTCTTTAAGAGAACTACTGGCGCAAGCCCCTTGAGCGAAGATCTGTCGTCAGTGACGCCTCAATACAATGGTGGCTCAATCGTTTTATTTATCAAAATAGCTTCGAGTGATCATCATCATCGCCATCGTCAACACAATTCCACCCCACCCCCAACCCCCCCGAAAAGATTTCAAAGACAAACCACCACCATCACCACCATCACCACCCCACCATCACCACCATCATCACCACCACCACCATCACCACCACCACCATCACCACCACCATCACCACCATCACCACCACCACCATCACCACCACCATCACCACCACCATCACCACCACCACAATCACCATCACCACCACCACAATCACCACCACCATCACCACCACCACAATCACCATCACCACCATCACCATCACCACCATCACCACCACCATCACCACCACCATCACCACCATCACCACTACCATCACCACCATCACCACCATCACCACCACCATCACCACCACCACCACCATCACCACCATCATCACCACCATCACCACCACCATCACCACCACCATCACCACCACCACAACCATCACCACCACCATCACCACCACCATCACCACCACCATCACCATCACCACCATCATCACCACCATCACCACCATCACCATCACCACCACCATCATCACCATCACCACCACCATCATCACCATCACCTTCACCACCACCACCATCACCACCATCACCAACACCACCATCACCACCATCACCATCACTACCACCATCACCACCACCATCACCACCATCACCATCACCACCATAGTGTAGTGTAGTAGTGTATAGTGTAGTAGTGTATAGTGTAGTGTATAGTGTAGTGTAGTAGTGTGTAGTGTAGTAGTGTATAGTGTAGTGTAGTAGTGTATAGTGTAGTGTAGTAGTGTATAGTGTAGTGTAGTAGTGTAGTGTAATAGTGTATAGTGTAGTGTAGTGTGTAGTGTACAGTAGTGTAGTGTACAGTAGTGTAGTGTATAGTAGTGTAGTGTATAGTGTAGTGTATAGTAGTGTAGTGTATAGTAGTGTAGTGTATAGTGTATAGTAGTGTATAGTGTAGTGTATAGTGTAGTAGTGTAGTGTATAGTGTAGTGTATAGTAGTGTATAGTAGTGTAGTGTATAGTGTAGTGTATAGTAGTGTAGTGTGTAGTGTAGTGTATAGTAGTGTAGTGTATAGTGTAGTGTGTAGTGTAGTGTATAGTGTAGTGTGTAGTGTAGTGTATAGTAGTGTAGTGTATAGTGTAGTGTGTAGTGTATAGTGTAGTGTATAGTGTAGTGTATAGTAGTGTAGTGTATAGTCTAGTGTATAGTAGTGTAGTGTATAGTCTAGTGTATAGTAGTGTAGTGTATAGTGTAGTGTATAGTAGTGTAGTGTATAGTAGTGTAGTGTATAGTGTAGTGTATAGTAGTGTAGTGTATAGTGTAGTGTATAGTAGTGTAGTGTATAGTATAGTGTATAGTATATAGTGTATAGTGTAGTAGTATAGTGTATAGTGTAGTGTATAGTGTAGTGTATAATAGTGCAGTGTATAGTGTAGTGTATAGTGTAGTGTATAGTTGTGTAGTGTATTGTGTAGTGTATAGTTGTGTAGTGTATAGTGTAGTAGTGTATAGTGTAGTGTATAGTGTAGTGTATAGTGTAGTGTATAGTTGTGTAGTGTATAGTGTAGTGTATAGTTGTGTAGTGTATAGTATAGTGTATAGTGTATAGTTGTGTAGTGTATAGTGTAGTGTATAGTGTAGTGTATAGTGTAGTGTATAGTGTAGTGTATAGTGTAGTGTATAGTGTAGTGTATAGTGTAGTGTATAGTGTAGTGTAGTAGGGTAGTGTAGTAGGGTAGTGTAGTAGGGTAGTGTAGTAGGGTAGTGTAGTAGGGTAGTGTAGTAGGGTAGTGTATAGTGTAGTGTATAGTGTAGTGTATAGTGTAGTAGTGTAGTGTAGTAGTGTAGTGTAGTGTGTAGTGTAGTGTAGTGTGTAGTGTAGTGTGTAGTGTAGTGTGTAGTGTATAGTGTAGTGTGTAGTGTATAGTGTAGTGTATAGTGTAGTGTAGTGTATAGTAGTGTATGGTAGTGTAGTGTATAGTGTAGTGTATAGTGTAGTGTATAGTGTAGTGTATAGTGTAGTGTATAGTGTAGTGTATAGTAGTGTAGTGTATAGTAGTGTAGCGTATAGTGTAGCGTATAGTAGTGTAGTGTATAGTGTAGTGTATAGTAGTGTAGTGTATAGTAGTGTAGTGTGTAGTGTATAGTGGTGTAGTGTATAGTGTATAGTAGTGTAGTGTATAGTGTAGTGTATAGTAGTGTAGTGTATAGTGTAGTGTATAGTAGTGTAGTGTATAGTGTAGTGTATAGTGTAGTGTATAGTGTAGTGTATAATGTATAGTGTAGTGTATAGTGTAGTGTATAGTGTAGTGTAGTAGGGTAGTGTATAGTGTAGTGTATAGTGTATAGTAGTGTAGTGTATAGTGTAGTGTATACTGTATAGTAGTGTAGTGTATAGTGTAGTGTATAGTGTATAGTAGTGTAGTGTATAGTGTAGTGTATAGTAGTGTAGTGTATAGTGTATAGTAGTGTAGTGTATAGTAGTGTAGTGTATAGTGTAGTGTAGTAGTGTAGTGTATAGGGTAGTGTATAGTGTAGTGTATAGTGTAGTGTATAGTGTAGTGTATAGTGTAGTGTATAGTGTAGTGTATAGTGTACTGTAGTATGGTAGTGTAGTGTATAGTGTAGTGTATAGTGTATAGTAGTGTAGTGTATAGTGTAGTGTATAGTGTAGTGTATAGTGTACACTACAGTGTATAGTGTAGTGTATAGTGTACACTATAGTGTATAGTGTAGTGTATAGTGTAGTGTATAGTGTACTGTAGTATGGTAGTGTATAGTGTAGTGTATAGTGTAGTGTATAGTGTATAGTAGTGTAGTGTATAGTGTAGTGTATAGTGTAGTGTATAGTGTACACTACAGTGTATAGTGTAGTGTAGTGTATAGTGTAGTGTATAGTGTAGTGTATAGTGTAGTGTATAGTGTAGTGTATAGTGTAGTGTATAGTGCACACTACACTACACACTACACTATACACTACACTACACACTATACACTACACACTACACTATACACTACACTACACACTACACTACACACTACACTACACTATACACTACACTCCATATGTGTGCACAAGGCACTCACCACTAGTAGCCAGTGAAAATTAAGAATTTTAAATCGACAACTGTCAGTTCCCTGAGGTTAGACGCGGATTGTGAAATATGGACTCACTCAGAGACACACACACACAGATAGACACACACACAGATAGACACACACACAGATAGACACACACACAGACACACACAGATAGACACACACAGATAGACACACACAGATAGACACACAGATAGACACACACACAGATAGACACAGACACACACACAGACACACACATAGACACACACACAGATAGACACACACACAGATACACACACACACACAGACACACACACAGACACACACACACGTAGACACACACACACATAGACACAGACACACACACAGAGAGACACACACAGACAGACAGACACACACAGACACACACACACACACACATAGACACAGACACACATAGACACACAGATAGACACAGACACACACACAGACAGACACACACAGACACACACACACACATAGACACAGACACACATAGACACACAGATAGACACAGACAAACACACAGACAGACACACACACACACACACACATAGACACAGACACACATAGACACAGACACACACAGACACACAGATAGACACAGACACACACACATAGACACTAAGACTCGTCTCTGATGAGGGAGGTTGTCTCGTCCACAGTCTGTCCGTGTCTACGGCACCGCTCCACAATGGGGGACAAAAGTCCGTTGTAGATGACCGCTCCACTCAGTAAGACAACGAAGCCAATCACCTAGACACAGACAGATAGACACACACAGATAGACACACAGATAGACACACACAGATAGACACACACAGATAGACACACAGATAGACACACAGATAGATAGACACACAGATAGACACACACACATAGACACACACACAGATAGACACAGATAGACACACACAGATAGACACACACGCAGATAGACACAGATAGACACACACACAGATAGACACACAGACATAACTCCGTTGTAGATGACCGCTCCACTCAGTAAGACAACGAAGCCAATCACCTAGACACAGACACACACAGATAGACACACACAGATAGACACACACAGATAGACACACACAGAGAGACACACACAGATAGATAGACACACAGATAGACACACAGACAGAAGTCCGTTGTAGAGGACCGCTCCACTCAGTAAGACAACGAAGCCAATCACCTAGACACACACAGATAGACACACACAGATAGACACACAGATAGATAGACACACAGATAGACACACAGATAGACACACACACAGATAGACACACACACAGATAGACACACACAGATAGACACACACAGACACACACACACAGATAGACACACACAGATAGACACACAGACAGATAGACACACACAGATAGACACACACAGATAGACACAGATAGACACACACACACAGATAGACACACAGATAGACACACAGACAAAAGTCCGTTGTAGAGGACCGCTCCACTCAGTAAGACAACGAAGCCAATCACCTAGACACAGACACACACAGATAGACACACACAGATAGACACACACAGATAGACACACACAGAGAGACACACACAGATAGATAGACACACAGATAGACACACAGACAGAAGTCCGTTGTAGAGGACCGCTCCACTCAGTAAGACAACGAAGCCAATCACCTAGACACACACAGATAGACACACACAGATAGACACACAGATAGATAGACACACAGATAGACACACAGATAGACACACACACAGATAGACACACACACAGATAGACACACACAGATAGACACACACAGACACACACACACAGATAGACACACACAGATAGACACACAGACAGATAGACACACACAGATAGACACACACAGATAGACACAGATAGACACACACACACAGATAGACACACAGATAGACACACAGACAAAAGTCCGTTGTAGAGGACCGCTCCACTCAGTAAGACAACGAAGCCAATCACCTAGACACAGATAGACACACACAGATAGACACACAGATAGACACACAGATAGACACACACAGAGAGACACACAGATAGACACACACAGAGAGACACACAGATAGACACACACAGATAGACACACACAGATATACACACACACACAGATAGACACACACAGATAGACACACACAGATAGACACACACATAGACACAGATAGACACACACACAGATAGACACACACAGACACACACACACAGATAGAGACACACACACAGACACACACACAGATACACACACAGATAGACACACACACACAGATAGACACACACACAGATAGACACACACAGACACACAGATAGACACACACAGATAGACACACACAGATAGACACACAGATAGACACACAGATAGACACACACAGATAGACACAGATACACACAGACACACACAGATACACACACACAGACACACAGATAGACACACACACAGATAGACACACACACAGATAGACACACACACAGATAGACACACACACAGATAGACACACACACAGATAGACACACAGATACACACAGATAGACACACACACAGATAGACACACACAGATAGACACACAGACAGAAGTCCGTTGTAGATGACCGCTCCACTCAGTAAGACAACGAAGCCAATCACCTAGACACAGACACACACACAGATAGACACACACAGATAGACACACACAGATAGACACACAGATAGACACACACAGAGAGACACACAGATAGACACACACAGATAGACACACACAGATATACACACACACACAGATAGACACACACAGATAGACACACACAGATAGACACACACAGATAGACACACACACAGATAGACACACACACAGATAGACACACACATAGACACAGATAGACACACACACAGATAGACACACACAGACACACACACAGATAGAGACACACACACAGACACACACACAGATACACACACACAGGGTAGACACACACAGATAGACACACACAGATAGACACACACAGACACACACACAGATAGACACACACACAGATAGACACACACACAGATAGACACACACAGATAGACACACACACAGACACACACAGATAGACACACACAGATAGACACACACACATATAGACACACACAGATAGACACACACACAGATAGACACAGATAGACACACACACAGATAGACACACACAGATAGACACACACACAGATAGACACACACAGATAGACACACATAGACACACACAGATAGACACACAGATAGACACACAGACAGAAGTCCGTTGTAGATGACCGCTCCACTCAGTAAGACAACGAAGCCAATCACCTAGACACACATAGACACACAGATAGACACACACACAGATAGACACACACAGATAGACACACAGACACACACAGATAGACACACACAGATAGACACACACACAGATAGACACACACAGACAGACACAACAACAACAACCGCCATTCGCCACTAAGTGGCGGTGACGTCACCACGACGCTTGTGCCAGGCTATGTGCACCCTGAGGCCACGTGAAGTGTCGAACGCCCGCTGGCAGGAGGTCACGGGGCAGACCCAGCAGGTGCCACGGGTCGACTGACTGAGATGACTGGCTGATGCACCACCTGTGCCCCCTACTGTCACAACCTGCTGTGCTTTAGCCACCCGGCACTCCGCTCGTTGTTGTGAGCGTCGCTCCTCCGCCCTCCGTTGATGTTGGAGGGCGACTGCCTCCAACTGCCCAGTAGCGTCCTTCACGAGCCTCCTCCACAGAGGCCGATCTTGACACCGCTGGTACCGGTCATCGGCAAGTCCACTCAGCTCCACGTCCTCCTGTACCACATCACTCCATCTCTTCTCTAGCCCGTGCCGCGCCCGCTTAGCCCCCTCGATCCGGCCGAACAAAAGCTGTTTCGGCATGCGGTGACTGGGCATGCGGGCTACATGACACAGCCATCGCAGCCTTGCCCGCCGGAGGAGCTCACCGATGGGACCTTGCCCAGATCTTTCAAGGATTTGTGAGCTCCTCACACAATCCAGTCTGGTTAAACCCAGGATGGATCGTAGGCAGGCCAGGCTAAATGTTTCTAACCGGCGAAGATGTTCCATTAGGGGGGTCCACGTTTCGCAAGCGTAGAGAAGGGAGGGAATGACCGTGGCCGAGAAGACCTGAAGCTTAGTGCGGAGCGACAGACCAGGTAGCTTCCACACAGCGTTACGCAACCGATGAAAAGATATTGCCGCTCGACTGATTCGGAGTGAGACCTCTGCTGTTAAACTGGAGCCAGTCATAAGCACACTGCCCAGGTATGGGAAACTCTCCACTCTCTCCACAACTGCCCCATCACCGATTGGGAGTTGTGGGGGTGGAGTGTCCGATGGTACAAAATACCCAGGCAGGTGCTTAATTTTGGTGGGGCTGATGGTAAGGCCCCACCTCTTAGTGGCACGCTCCAGTCTCAGCAGCAGCGTCTCCAACTCCTCCTCTGACTGAGCAGCTATTACCAAATCATCGGCATACATAACGTGGTTGAGCAATAGGGAGCCATCCCTTGACCGCACCCGGGCATCGATCAGCCTCCCATTATATCTGTACCATATGGAGATTCCCCCGGTACAGCTATTGAAGGCTTCACGAACTACGTGGTCAAAATAGATGTTAAATAATGTGGGAGCCAGAGGACATCCCTGTCGCACCCCAAGGTGTACAGGGAATGGCTCTGACTCCCGGCCACGTAGTTTTACCCGGGCCCGCTCACCATCATGAAGGTCCTTAATGATCGTGAGCAGAGGGTCAGGTACTCCCAAAGCACGAAGAACAACCCAGAGCCCAGGCCTACTGATGGTATCATAGGCCTTGACCAGGTCAATAAAGCAGAGATGTAGGTCTTGTTGGAATTCCCTACACCTCTGCTGTAGCAGACGGACATAAAATATGGCATCTGTGCAGGACCGCCCTTTCCTGAAACCGCATTGGGGCTCCGCAAGCCTCTCCTCAGCGTGCCTGGCAAGGCGATGTTGAATAATCCTTGCCAGGACCTTTACCGGCACACTGAGGAGCGAGATGCCCCTGTAGTTGTTACAGTCTGTGCGGTCCCCCTTCTTATAAAGGGGGACCACCAGGGCATCCTTCCAATCCTGCGGAACCCGTCCAGTGGTCCAGACCGTTGTTATGATGTCATATAGGGCAGTCTGTGCACAAACGCCACCCTCCCTCAGCATTTCGCTTGGGAGATCATCTCTGCCCGCTGCCTTTCCTGGTCTCAGACTCCAGATTGCCTTCAGTACTTCCTCAACAGATGGCACCTCAGCCAGCCACTCACAGGGGGTGACTTCTTCCAATATTTGAGGCACCGCAGCCTCAGCAGGGTCATCCTCACTTTGTGCCATGATGTTTTCCTGGCTGAGGGATTTTCCCTCCCCCAGGACCTCACAGAAATGCTCAGCAAATCTGCAAACCTGTTCCTGGGGGTCGGAGATTGGATCACCGTTTTTTCCCTTAATGATGGTAATAGGTGTGGCGCTGCAGGTTACTTTTTTGATGGAGTTAAATAGAGATTTGTGATCACGGGCCACTGAGGCAGACTCCATCTCCTCAGCAACCTGCGACCACCACCCATCCTTGCAGCGCCTCACGGCTCTCCGAACCTCCGAGCGAAGGCTGCGGTAAGCCTCCTCATTCTCTGACGTGGGATTCTGTAGCCGATGACAGTGGGCCTGTCGCTTTTTCTCAACCATCCTGAACACCTCCTCTGTCAGCCAGGGTCTCTGGGGAGGTCTGGACCGCGTACCTAAAGCAGCCATTGCAGCTGCATGAGTCACAGTCCTAAACCTCGCCCATTTACCCTCGACATCAGGAGGAGTCGGGGACGATGCCAATCCCAGCCGCAAGCGATGATGAAATTCTCGCTTGCAACTTTGATCAGATAACTGAGACCAGGCCACTTTAGGTCGGAATGGGGTCCTGGGTGTACACCTACCACCGGAGTGGAAGAATGTCAGGCGCATCTTACAGATGACTAGTCGATGGTCAGAGGGCAGATCAGCTCCACGGTAGGTCCTGGTGTCAAGGACATGGGCTCGCATCCGCTGGTCCGTCACTATGTAGTCCAGCAGATGTTCTTGCTTGGACCCGGCATGCATCCATGATGTTGTGTGGATGCGCCGATGCCGGAACAGCGTGTTGGTAATTACAAGCCCATGGGCTGCACAAAAATCTAGCAGCCTCCTACCGTTGTTATTGAGCTGATCTGGCCCATGCCCTCCAATCACTCCAGACCAGGTGCCAGAATCATTACCAACTCGGGCATTGAAGTCACCCAACATGATGACTCTATCCCAAGGGGTCACTTTAGCCAGCACCTGTGACAGGAGGTCATAGAAGGCATCTGACTCATCGGCTTTGTCTGCATCCCTCCACGGATGTTCATCTTCGGTGGGGGAATAAGTAACCACGACCACCATTCCTCGCCTCCGGTTGATGGGAAGGCGAGCCCAAAGTAGCCTGGGGCTTACAGCTTCCCACACCTCACCACCACGCTCCCACGCCCCCTTTATTCTTTTGTTCAAAAGAAGAGCCACACCCTGTTGTTTGGCAGTCTGCTGCCCCGAGTAGAGGACTGTCCACCCCTCATGGTGGCAGGAGCCAGAGCCGGTCCACCGGACCTCCTGAATGCCGCATAGATCCAGGCGGTACCGGTCCAGCTCCTGACAGAGGAGTGGCAGCCTCTCCTCTGCAGTGAGCGTTCGAACATTCCACATGGCCACCCGTAGTGGCTTTTCGTTGTTTCTGGAGGAGCCCCGAGGGTAGATATTCAATCTCCTGGCTCCGCCAATTGGGGTTTGGCCAGGAGACGTCATAGACGCCTGGCCCCCCGGGGCCTCCGGCACAAGCTTATTAGTTACATATTTCAGTTTAACTCGTGGTTTAGTGGTAATTAATTGAAGGTGGAGGGGTTACCAGCCCCTCGCACCCGTCCAGAGCCCCCGTTTAGCCCCTGTAGTGGACACAGACGCCATGAGGGGAGGAGCCAATCAAAATTGGATCTCCCCCCACAGCACTGTCCATGACAGAGTTGCCTGTCCGCAACACACACACAGATAGACACACACACAGATAGAGAGACAGGGATGTAACTGATGTTGATGATGATGTTGATGTTGTTGATGTTGATGCTGATTATAATGATGATAATGATGTTGTTGATGATGTTGATGTTGTTGATGATAATGAAAATAATGTTGTTGATGATGTTGATGTTGTTGATGATAATGA
>NW_027422649.1:294135-319135 GCF_048934315.1 Petromyzon marinus
CAGGGAGAGGATGGTGAAGCCAAACAGGCCTGGGGTAGGGGTAGGGGAGAGACAGGGGGAGATAGACACGGTGAGAGAGACACAGAGAGACACAGTGAGACACAGAGAGACACAGAGAGACAGAGATGAAGTAGGCCGGGACCAGCAGCAGGGAGAGGATGGTGAAGCCAAACAGACCTGGTGTAGGGGAGAGATACAGAGAGACACTGAGAGACACAGGGAGACACAGGGAGACACAGAGAGACACAGAGAGAGAGAGACACAGAGACGAAGTAGGCCGGGATCAGCAGCAGGGAGAGGATGGTGAAGCCAAACAGGCCTGGGGTGGGGTAGGGGAGAGATACAGAGAGATATAGACAGACACGGTGAGAGAGAGACACAGAGAGACACAGTGAGAGAGAGACACAGAGATGAAGTAGGCCGGGACCAGCAGCAGGGAGAGGATGGTGAAGCCAAACAGGCCTGGGGTAGGGGAGAGACACAAGGGGAGAGAGACACAGAGAGATACAGAGAGACACAGAGAGACACAGAGAGACACAGGGAGATACAGGGAGACACAGAGAGAGAGAGACACAGAGAGACATGGTGAGACACAGAGAGACACAGAGAGACATGGGGAGACACAGAGAGACACAGAGAGACATGGGGAGACACGGTGATGAAGTAGGCCGGGACCAGCAGCAGGGAGAGGATGGTGAAGCCAAACAGGCCTGGGGTAGGGGAGAGACACAGGGAGACACTGAGAGACACAGAGAGACACAGAGAGACACAGGGAGACACTGAGAGACACAGAGAGACACAGAGAGACACAGAGAGACAGAGATGAAGTAGGCCGGGACCAGCAGCAGGGAGAGGATGGTGAAGCCAAACAGACCTGGGGTAGGGGAGACACAGGGGGAGAGAGACAGAGAGAGATACAGAGAGACACAGTGAGACACAGAGAGAGAGAGACACGTGGATGAAGTAGGCCGGGATCAGCAACAGGGAGAGGATGGTGAAGCCAAACAGGCCTGGTGGGGTAGGGGAGAGAGACACAGGGAGACACTGAGAGACACAGGGAGATACAGAGAGACACAGGGAGACACAGGGAGATACAGGGAGACACAGAGAGAGAGAGACACAGAGAGACATGGTGAGACACAGAGAGACACAGAGAGACATGGGGAGACACGGTGATGAAGTAGGCCGGGACCAGCAGCAGGGAGAGGATGGTGAAGCCAAACAGGCCTGGGGTAGGGGTAGGGGAGAGACACAGGGGGAGAGAGACACAGAGAGACACAGTGAGAGAGAGACACAGAGAGAGAGAGACACAGAGACGAAGTAGGCCGGGACCAGCAGCAGGGAGAGGATGGTGAAGCCAAACAGGCCTGGGGTAGGGGTAGGGGAGAGACAGGGGGAGATAGACACGGTGAGAGAGACACAGAGAGACACAGTGAGACACAGAGAGACACAGAGAGACAGAGATGAAGTAGGCCGGGACCAGCAGCAGGGAGAGGATGGTGAAGCCAAACAGACCTGGTGTAGGGGAGAGATACAGAGAGACACTGAGAGACACAGGGAGACACAGGGAGACACAGAGAGACACAGAGAGAGAGAGACACAGAGACGAAGTAGGCCGGGATCAGCAGCAGGGAGAGGATGGTGAAGCCAAACAGGCCTGGGGTGGGGTAGGGGAGAGATACAGAGAGATATAGACAGACACGGTGAGAGAGAGACACAGAGAGACACAGTGAGAGAGAGACACAGAGATGAAGTAGGCCGGGACCAGCAGCAGGGAGAGGATGGTGAAGCCAAACAGGCCTGGGGTAGGGGAGAGACACAAGGGGAGAGAGACACAGAGAGATACAGAGAGACACAGAGAGACACAGAGAGACACAGGGAGATACAGGGAGACACAGAGAGAGAGAGACACAGAGAGACATGGTGAGACACAGAGAGACACAGAGAGACATGGGGAGACACAGAGAGACACAGAGAGACATGGGGAGACACGGTGATGAAGTAGGCCGGGACCAGCAGCAGGGAGAGGATGGTGAAGCCAAACAGGCCTGGGGTAGGGGAGAGACACAGGGAGACACTGAGAGACACAGAGAGACACAGAGAGACACAGGGAGACACTGAGAGACACAGAGAGACACAGAGAGACACAGAGAGACAGAGATGAAGTAGGCCGGGACCAGCAGCAGGGAGAGGATGGTGAAGCCAAACAGACCTGGGGTAGGGGAGACACAGGGGGAGAGAGACAGAGAGAGATACAGAGAGACACAGTGAGACACAGAGAGAGAGAGACACGTGGATGAAGTAGGCCGGGATCAGCAACAGGGAGAGGATGGTGAAGCCAAACAGGCCTGGTGGGGTAGGGGAGAGAGACACAGGGAGACACTGAGAGACACAGGGAGATACAGAGAGACACAGGGAGACACAGGGAGATACAGGGAGACACAGAGAGAGAGAGACACAGAGAGACATGGTGAGACACAGAGAGACACAGAGAGACATGGGGAGACACGGTGATGAAGTAGGCCGGGACCAGCAGCAGGGAGAGGATGGTGAAGCCAAACAGACCTGGAGTGGGGTAGGGGAGAGACACAAGGGGAGAGAGACACAGGGAGATACAGGGAGAGAGAGACACGGTGAGACATGGGAGAGAGAGACACGTGGATGAAGTAGGCCGGGACCAGCAGCAGGGAGAGGATGGTGAAGCCAAACAGGCCTGGGGTAGGGGAGACACAGGGGGAGAGAGACACAGAGAGATACAGAGAGAGAGAGAGAGACACAGAGAGACACAGAGAGACACGGTGAGACACGTGGATGAAGTAGGCCGGGACCAGCAGCAGGGAGAGGATGGTGAAGCCAAACAGGCCTGGGGTAGGGGAGACACAGGGGGAGAGACAGAGACATAGGGAGATAGAGAGAGACACAGAGAGAGAGAGAGACACAGAGAGAGAGAGACACAGAGAGAGAGAGACACAGAGAGAGAGAGACACAGAGAGACACAGAGAGAGAGAGACACAGAGAGACACTGAGAGACACAGAGAGAGAGAGACACAGAGAGACACTGAGAGACACAGAGAGAGAGAGACACAGAGAGACACAGAGAGACACAGAGACACAGAGAGACACAGAGACACAGAGAGACACAGAGACACAGAGAGACACAGAGAGACACAGAGAGACACGGTGAGACACAGGGGGAGAGAGACACGGTGAGAGAGACACAGGGAGACACAGAGAGACACAGAGAGACACAGAGAGACACGGTGAGAGAGACACAGGGAGACACAGGGAGATACAGAGACACAGGGAGACACAGGGAGACACGGTGAGATACAGGGAGACACAGGGAGACACAGAGACACAGAGAGACACGGGGAGAGAGAGACACAGGGAGACACGGTGAGACATGGGAGAGAGAGACACGGTGAGACACAGAGAGACACGGTGAGACACAGAGAGACACAGAGACACACGGTGAGACACAGAGAGACACAGAGACACAGAAAGACACGGTGAGACACAGAGAGACACGGTGAGAGAGACACGGGGAGACACAGGGAGACACAGAGAGACACAGAGAGATACGGTGAGATACAGGGAGACACAGGGAGACACAGAGACACAGAGAGACACGGGGAGAGAGAGACACAGGGAGACACGGTGAGACATGGGAGAGAGAGACACGGTGAGACACAGAGAGACACGGTGAGACACAGAGAGACACAGAGACACACGGTGAGACACAGAGAGACACAGAGACACAGAAAGACACGGTGAGACACAGAGAGACACGGTGAGAGAGACACGGGGAGACACAGGGAGACACAGAGAGACACAGAGAGATACGGTGAGACACAGGGAGACACAGAGAGACACAGAGAGACACGGTGAGACACAGGGAGACACAGAGAGACACGGTGAGACACAGAGAGACACAGAGACACAGTGAGACACAGATTGACACAGAGAGACACGGTGAGACACAGAGAGACACGGTGAGACACAGAGAGACACAGAGACACAGAGAGACACAGAGAGACACGGTGAGACACAGAGAGACACAGAGAGACACGGTGAGACACAGAGAGACACAGAGAGATACAGAGAGACACGGTGAGACATGGGAGAGAGAGACACAGAGAGAGACACGGTGAGTGAGTGGGTGAGTGGGTGGGTGGGTGAGTGAGTGGGTGAGTGAGTGGGTGGGTGAGTGAGTGAGTGGGTGAGTGGGTGGGTGGGTGAGTGAGTGGGTGAGTGGGTGGGTGAGTGAGTGAGTGGGTGAGTGGGTGAGTGGATGAGTGAGTGAGTGGGTGAGTGAGTGAGTGGTGAGTGAGTGAGTGGTGAGTGAGTGAATGGGTGAGTGAGTGAGTGGGTGAGTGGGTGAGTGAGTGGTGAGTGAGTGGGTGGGTGAGTGAGTGGATGAGTGAGTGAGTGAGTGGGTGAGTGAGTGAGTGAGTGGTGAGTGAGTGAGTGGGTGAGTGAGTGGGTGAGTGAGTGGTTGAGTGAGTGAGTGGGTGGTGAGTGAGTGGGTGAGTGAGTGGGTGAGTGAGTGAGTGGTGAGTGAGTGAGTGAGTGGGTGAGTGGGTGGGTGAGTGAGTGAGTGGGTGAGTGAGTGGGTGAGTGGGTGAGTGGATGAGTGAGTGAGTGGGTGAGTGAGTGAGTGAGTGGTGAGTGAGTGAGTGAGTGGGTGAGTGAGTGAGTGGGTGGTGAGTGAGTGGGTGAGTGGGTGGGTGAGTGGGTGAGTGGATGAGTGAGTGAGTGGGTGAGTGAGTGAGTGGTGAGTGAGTGAGTGGGTGAGTGAGTGAGTGGGTGGTGAGTGAGTGGGTGAGTGACTGGGTGAGTGAGTGAGTGGGTGAGTGGGTGAGTGAGTGGTGAGTGAGTGGGTGGGTGAGTGAGTGGATGAGTGAGTGAGTGGGTGAGTGAGTGAGTGAGTGGTGAGTGAGTGAGTGAGTGGGTGAGTGAGTGGGTGAGTGAGTGAGTGGGTGGGTGAGTGAGTGGATGAGTGAGTGAGTGAATGGGTGAGTGGGTGAGTGAGTGGGTGAGTGAGTGGGTGAGTGAGTGAGTGGGTGGTGAGTGAGTGGGTGAGTGAGTGGGTGAGTGAGTGAGTGGTGAGTGAGTGAGTGGGTGAGTGGGTGGGTGAGTGAGTGAGTGGGTGAGTGAGTGGGTGAGTGGGTGAGTGGATGAGTGAGTGAGTGGGTGAGTGAGTGAGTGAGTGGTGAGTGAGTGAGTGGGTGAGTGAGTGAGTGGGTGGTGAGTGAGTGGGTGAGTGGGTGGGTGAGTGGGTGAGTGGATGAGTGAGTGAGTGGGTGAGTGAGTGAGTGAGTGGTGAGTGAGTGAGTGGGTGAGTGAGTGAGTGGGTGGTGAGTGAGTGGGTGAGTGACTGGGTGAGTGAGTGAGTGGGTGAGTGAGTGGTGAGTGAGTGGGTGGGTGGGTGAGTGAGTGGATGAGTGAGTGAGTGAGTGGGTGAGTGAGTGAGTGAGTGGTGAGTGAGTGAGTGGGTGAGTGAGTGGGTGAGTGAGTGGGTGAGTGAGTGAGTGAGTGGGTGGTGAGTGAGTGGGTGAGTGAGTGAGTGGGTGAGTGAGTGAGTGGTGAGTGAGTGACTGAGTGAGTGGGTGGTGAGTGAGTGAGTGAGTGGTGAGTGAGTGAGTGGGTGAGTGAGTGGGTGAGTGAGTGGGTGAGTGAGTGAGTGGGTGGTGAGTGAGTGGGTGAGTGAGTGAGTGGGTGAGTGAGTGAGTGGTGAGTGAGTGACTGAGTGAGTGGGTGGTGAGTGAGTGAGTGAGTGGTGAGTGAGTGGGTGAGTGAGTAAGTGAGTGGGTGAGTGAGTGGGTGAGTGAGTGGGTGAGTGAGTGAGTGGGTGGTGAGTGAGTGGGTGGTGAGTGAGTGAGTGGTGAGTGAGTGAGTGACTGAGTAAGTGAGTGAGTGAGTGGGTGAGTGAGTGGTGAGTGAGTGAGTGAGTGGTGAGTGAGTGAGTGGGTGAGTGAGTGGGTGAGTGAGTGAGTGGGTGAGTGAGTGAGTGAGTGGGTGAGTGAGTGAGTGGGTGAGTGAGTAAGTGAGTGGGTGAGTGAGTGGGTGAGTGAGTGACTGAGTAAGTGAGTGAGTGAGTGGGTGAGTGAGAAAGTGAGTGAGTGAGTGAGTGGTGAGTGAGTGAGTGAGAAAGTGAGTGAGTGAGTGAGTGAGAAAGTGAGTGAGTGGGTGAGTGAGTGAGTGGTGAGTGAGTGGGTGAGTGAGTGACTGAGTAAGTGAGTGAGTGGGTGAGTGAGAAAGTGAGTGAGTGAGTGGGTGGGTGAGTGAGTGACTGAGTAAGTGAGTGAGTGAGTGGTGAGTGAGTGAGTGGTGAGTGAGTGAGTGAGTGGTGAGTGAGTGAGTGGTGAGTGAGTGAGTGACTGAGTGAGTGAGTGGGTGGTGAGTGAGTAGGTGGTGAGTGAGTGGGTGGGTGGTGAGTGAGTGACTGAGTGAGTGAGTGAGTGGTGAGTGAGTGAGTGGGTGAGTGAGTGAGTGGTGAGTGAGTGACTGAGTGAGTGGGTGAGTGAGTGAGTGAGTGGGTGAGTGAGTGACTGAGTGAGTGAGTGGGTGAGTGAGTGGGTGAGTGAGTGGGTGAGTGAGTGACTGAGTGAGTGAGTGAGTGGGTGAGTGAGTGGGTGAGTGAGTGGGTGAGTGAGTGGGTGAGTGGGTGAGTGACTGAGTGACTGAGTGAGTGAGTGAGTGACTGAGTGAGTGAGTGAGTGACTGAGTAAGTGAGTGACAGAGTGAGTGACTGGGTGAGTGAGTGACTGAGTGAGTGAGTGAGTGGTGAGTGAGTGAGTGAGAGGTGAGTGAGTGAGTGGTGAGTGAGTGAGTGAGTGACTGAGTGAGTGAGTAAGTGAGTGAGTGAGTGGTGAGTGAGTGAGTGACTGAGTAAGTGAGTGAGTGACTGGGTGAGTAAGTGAGTGAGTGACTGGGTAAGTGAGTGGGTGAGTGAGTGAGTGAGTGGTGAGTGAGTGAGTGAGTGGTGAGTGAGTGACTGAGTGAGTGAGTAAGTGAGTGAGTGAGTGGTGAGTGAGTGAGTGGTGAGTGAGTGACTGAGTAAGTGAGTGAGTGACTGGGTGAGTGAGTGAGTGAGTGGGTGAGTGAGTGAGTGAGTGGGTGAGTGAGTGAGTGGGTGAGTGAGTGAGTGAGTGGGTGAGTGAGTGAGTGAGTGGGTGAGTGAGTGAGTGAGTGGGTGAGTGAGTGAGTGACTGAGTGACTGAGTGAGTGGTGAGTGAGTGAGTGGTGAGTGAGTGAGTGGTGAGTGAGTGAGTGAGTGGTGAGTGAGTGAGTGACTGAGTGAGTGAGTGAGTGGTGAGTGACTGAGTAAGTGAGTGAGTGAGTGACTGAGTGAGTGAGTGGTGAGTGAGTGGTGAGTGAGTGAGTGGTGAGTGACTGAGTGAGTGAGTGAGTGGTGAGTGAGTGAGTGACTGAGTGAGTGAGTGAGTGGTGAGTGAGTGGTGAGTGAGTGAGTGACTGAGTAAGTGAGTGAGTGAGTGACTGAGTGAGTGAGTGAGTGGTGAGTGAGTGGTGAGTGAGTGACTGAGTGAGTGAGTAAGTGAGTGAGTGAGTAAGTGAGTGAGTGGGTGGTGAGTGAGTGGGTGAGTGAGTGAGTGACTGAGTGAGTGAGTGAGTGGTGAGTGAGTGGGTGAGTGACTGAGTGAGTGAGTGAGTCAGTGAGTGAGTGAGTGGTGAGTGAGTGACTGAGTGAGTGAGTGGGTGAGTGAGTGAGTGGGTGAGTGACTGAGTGAGTAAGTGAGTGAGTGAGTGGTGAGTGACTGAGTGACTGAGTGACTGAGTAAGTGAGTGACTGAGTGACTGAGTGAGTGAGTGAGTGACTGAGTGAGTGAGTGGGTGAGTGAGTGAGTGGGTGAGTGAGTGGGTGAGTGAGTGAGTGAGTGGTGAGTGACTGAGTGAGTGAGTGGTGAGTGAGTGGGTGAGTGACTGAGTGAGTGAGTGAGTGGTGAGTGAGTGGTGAGTGAGTGGTGAGTGAGTGGTGAGTGAGTGACTGAGTGAGTGACTGAGTGAGTGAGTGGTGAGTGAGTGGTGAGTGAGTGACTGAGTGAGTGAGTAAGTGAGTGAGTGAGTAAGTGAGTGAGTGGGTGGTGAGTGAGTGGGTGAGTGAGTGAGTGGATGGTGAGTGAGTGAGTGAGTGACTGAGTGAGTGAGTGACTGAGTGAGTGGTGAGTGAGTGAGTGAGTGGTGAGTGGGTGAGTGAGTGGGTGAGTGGGTGGGTGAGTGAGTGAGTGGATGAGTGAGTGGATGAGTGAGTGAGTGAGTGGGTGAGTGAGTGGGTGAGTGAGTGAGTGGGTGAGTGAGTGGGTGGTGAGTGGGTGAGTGAGTGAGTGGGTGGGTGAGTGAGTGAGTGGGTGGATGAGTGAGTGGGTGGGTGAGTGAGTGGGTGAGTGGGTGGGTGAGTGAGTGGATGGGTGAGTGAGTGACTGAGTGAGTGAGTGGGTGACTGAGTGAGTGAGTGACTGAGTGAGTGACTGAGTGACTGAGTGAGTGAGTGGTGAGTGAGTGAGTGAGTGGTGAGTGAGTGGGTGAGTGAGTGGGTGAGTGAGTGAGTGGGTGAGTGAGTGGTGACTGAGTGAGTGAGTAAGTGACTGAGTGAGTGAGTGGGTGAGTGAGTGAGTGGTGAGTGAGTGAGTGGGTGAGTGAGTGAGTGGTGAGTGAGTGGGTGAGTGAGTGAGTGACTGAGTGAGTGAGTGGGTGGTGAGTGAGTAAGTGAGTGAGTGACTGAGTGGTGAGTGAGTGAGTGAGTGGTGAGTGAGTGAGTGAGTGGTGAGTGAGTGAGTGAGTCAGTGAGTGAGTGAGTGACTGAGTGAGTGAGTGAGTGGTGAGTGAGTGAGTGAGTGAGTGAGTGGTGAGTGAGTGAGTGAGTGGTGAGTGAGTGAGTGGTGAGTGGGTGAGTGAGTGGTGAGTGAGTGGTGAGTGAGTGACTGAGTGAGTGAGTGAGTGGTGAGTGAGTGAGTGAGTGGTGAGTGAGTGACTGAGTGAGTGACTGAGTGAGTGACTGAGTGACTGAGTGAGTGAGTGAGTGACTGAGTGAGTGAGTGGTGAGTGAGTGAGTGACTGAGTGAGTGACTGAGTGAGTGACTGAGTGACTGAGTGAGTGAGTGGTGAGTGAGTGAGTGACTGAGTGAGTAAGTGAGTGAGTGGTGAGTGAGTGAGTGAGTGGTGAGTGAGTGACTGAGTGAGTGAGTGAGTGACTGAGTGAGTGACTGAGTGAGTGACTGAGTGACTGAGTGAGTGACTGAGTGACTGAGTGAGTGAGTGACTGAGTGAGTGACTGAGTGACTGAGTGAGTGACTGAGTGACTGAGTGAGTGACTGAGTGAGTGACTGAGTGGTGAGTGAGTGAGTGACTGAGTGACTGAGTGAGTGAGTGGTGAGTAAGTGAGTGACTGAGTGAGTAAGTGAGTGAGTGGTGAGTGAGTGAGTGGTGACTGAGTGAGTGGTGACTGAGTGACTGAGTAAGTGAGTGAGTGACTGAGTGAGTGAGTGGTGAGTGAGTGACTGAGTGGTGAGTGAGTGAGTGACTGAGTAAGTGAGTGAGTGAGTGGTGAGTGAGTGAGTGAGTGGTGAGTGAGTGAGTGAGTGGTGAGTGAGTGACTGAGTGAGTGAGTGAGTGACTGAGTGAGTGACTGAGTGACTGAGTGAGTGACTGAGTGAGTGACTGAGTGGTGAGTGAGTGAGTGGTGAGTGAGTGACTGAGTGAGTGACTGAGTGAGTGAGTGAGTGACTGAGTGAGTGAGTGAGTGGTGAGTGAGTGACTGAGTGAGTGAGTGAGTGGTGAGTGAGTGACTGAGTGAGTGAGTGAGTGACTGAGTGAGTGAGTGACTGAGTGAGTGACTGAGTGAGTGACTGAGTGAGTGACTGAGTGGTGAGTGAGTGAGTGACTGAGTGAGTGACTGAGTGAGTGGTGAGTGAGGACCTTCATTTCCCACAGCTTGTAGAGGGTGAATGTCGTCTTTGTGAATTAATTTCTCCTCCACCACCATCTGCACGGCAGCCACAATCTGAGCCAAGACGATCAGCAAGTCCCCTGGGAAACCACAACAACGACACCCACGCAGTGTGTAGTGTATAGTGTAGTGTAGTGTGTAGTGTATAGTGTAGTGTATAGTGTAGTGTGTAGTGTATAGTGTAGTGTAGTGTGTAGTGTAGTGTATAGTGTAGTGTATAGTGTAGTGTGTAGTGTAGTGTAGTGTATAGTGTAGTGTGTAGTGTATAGTGTAGTGTACAGTGTAGTGTAGTGTATAGTGTATAGTAGTGTAGTGTGTAGTGTAGTGTATAGTAGTGTAGTGTATAGTGTAGTGTAGTGTGTAGTGTATAGTGTATAGTAGTGTAGTGTATAGTGTAGTGTATAGTAGTGTAGTGTATAGTAGTGTAGTGTATAGTGTAGTGTATAGTGTTGTGTATAGTAGTGTAGTGTATAGTAGTGTAGTGTATAGTGTAGTGTATAGTGTAGTGTATAGTGTAGTGTATAGTGTAGTGTATAGTGTAGTGTATAGTGTAGTGTAGTGTGTAGTGTATAGTGTAGTGTATAGTAGTGTAGTGTATAGTAGTGTAGTGTATAGTGTACAGTGTATAGTGTAGTGTATAGTAGTGTAGTGTATAGTGTAGTGTAGTGTGTAGTGTATAGTGTATAGTAGTGTAGTGTATAGTAGTGTAGTGTATAGTAGTGTAGTGTATAGTGTAGTGTATAGTGTAGTGTATAGTGTTGTGTATAGTAGTGTAGTGTATAGTAGTGTAGTGTATAGTGTAGTGTATAGTGTAGTGTAGTGTATAGTGTAGTGTATAGTGTAGTGTATAGTAGTATAGTGTAGTGTATAGTGTAGTGTATAGTGTAGTGTATAGTGTAGTGTATAGTAGTGTAGTGTATAGTGTAGTGTATAGTGTAGTGTATAGTGTAGTGTATAGTAGTGTATAGTAGTGTATAGTGTAGTGTATAGTGTAGTGTATAGTGTAGTGTATAGTAGTGTATAGTAGTGTATAGTAGTGTATAGTGTAGTGTAGTGTGTAGTGTAGTGTGTAGTAGTGTAGTGTATAGTAGTGTAGTGTATAGTGTAGTGTATAGTGTAGTGTATAGTGTAGTGTATAGTAGTGTATAGTGTAGTGTAGTGTGTAGTGTAGTGTGTGGTAGTGTAGTGTATAGTGTTGTGTATAGTAGTGTAGTGTATAGTAGTGTAGTGTGTAGTGTAGTGTATAGTATAGTGTAGTGTATAGTGTAGTGTATACTGTAGTGTATAGTGTAGTGTATAGTGTGTAGTGTAGTGTATAGTGTAGTAGTGTATAGTGTAGTGTATAGTGTAGTGCAGTGTGTAGTGTATAGTGTAGTGTATAGTGTAGTGTAGTGTATAGTGTAGTGTATAGTGTAGTGTACAGTGTAGTGTAAAGTAGTGTAGTGTATAGTGTAGTGTATAGTAGTGTAGTGTATAGTGTAGTGTATAGTAGTGTAGTGTATAGTGTAATGTATAGTGTAGTGTACAGTGTAGTGTATAGTGTAGTGTATAGCAGTGTAGTGTATAGTAGTGTAGTGTATAGTAGTGTAGTGTATAGTGTAGTGTATAGTAGTGTATAGTGTAGTGTATAGTGTAGTGTATAGTAGTGTAGTGTATTGTGTAGTGGATAGTAGTGTAGTGTATAGTGTAGTGTATAGTAGTACAGTGTATAGTAGTGTATAGTGTAGTGTATAGTGTAGTGTATAGTAGTGTAGTGTATAGTAGTGTATAGTGTAGTGTATATTGTAGTGTATAGTAATGTAGTGTATAGTGTAGTGTATAGTGTAGTGTATAGTGTGTAGCGTAGTGTATAGTGTAGTGTATAGTGTAGTGTATAGTGTAGTGTAGTGTATAGTAGTGTAGTGTATAGTGTAGTGTATAGTAGTGTATAGTGTAGTGTATAGTGTAGTGTATAGTAGTGTAGTGTATTGTGTAGAGTATAGTAGCGTATAGTGTAGTGTATAGTAGTATAGTGTATAGTAGTGTAGTGTATAGTGTAGTGTATAGTGTAGTGTATAGTAGTGTAGTGTATAGTGTAGTGTATAGTGTAGTGTATAGTGTAGTGTATAGTGTAGTGTATAGTGTAGTGTATAGTAATGTAGTGTATAGTGTAGTGTATAGTAGTATAGTGTAGTGTATAGTGTAGTGTATAGTAGTGTAGTATATAGTGTATAGTGTAGTGTATAGTAGTGTAGTGTATAGTAGTGTAGTGTATAGTAGTGTAGTGTATAGTAGTGTAGTGTATAGTAGTGTATAGTGTAGTGTATAGCAGTGTAGTGTATAGTGTAGTGTATAGTAGTGTAGTGTATAGTAGTGTAGTGTATAGTAGTGTAGTGTATAGTGTAGTGTATAGTAGTGTATAGTGTAGTGTATAGTAGTGTAGTGTATTGTGTAGTGTATAGTAGTGTAGTGTATAGTGTAGTGTATAGTAGTATAGTGTATAGTAGTGTAGTGTATAGTGTAGTGTATAGTGTAGTGTATAGTAGTGTAGTGTATAGTAGTGTAGTGTGTAGTAGTGTAGTGTATAGTGTAGTGTATAGTAGTGTAGTGTATAGTAGTGTATAGTGTAGTGTATAGTGTAATGTATAGTGTAGTGTATAGTAATGTAGTGTATAGTGTAGTGTATAGTAGTATAGTGTATAGTGTAGTGTATAGTGTAGTGTGTAGTAGTATAGTAGTGTAGTGTATAGTAGTGTATAGTGTAGTAGTGTAGTGTATAGTGTAGTGTATAGTGTAGTTCATAGTGTAGTGTATAGTAGTATAGTGTATAGTGTAGTGTATAGTAGTATAGTAGTGTAGTGTATAGTAGTGTAGTGTATAGTAGTGTGGTGTATAGTGTATAGTAGTGTAGTGTATAGTGTAGTGTATAGTGTAGTGTATAGTAGTATAGTGTATAGTGCAGTGTATAGTGTAGTGTATAGTGTAGTGTAGTAGTGTAGTGTATGGTAGTGTAGTGTATAGTGTAGTGTATAGTGTAGTGTGTAGTGTAGTGTAGTAGTCTAGTTTATAGTGTATAGTGAGTATAGTAGTGTAGTGTATAGTGTAGTGTATAGCAGTGTAGTGTATAGTGTATAGTAGTGTAGTTTATAGTGTATGGTAGTGTATTGTATAGTGTAGTGTATAGTGTAGTGTATAGTGTAGTATATAGTGTAGTGTATAGTGTAGTATATAGTGTAGTGTATAGTGTAGTGTATAGTGTATAGTGTAGTGTATAGTAGTGTAGTGTATAGTGTAGTGTATAGTGTAGTGAATAGTAGTGTAGTGTATAGTAGTGTATAGTGTAGTGTATAGTGTAGTGTATAGTAGTGTATAGTGTAGTATACTAGTGTAGCATACAGTATAGTGTAACTACCACCACCACAACACCACCACCACCACTACCACAACACCACCACCACCACAACACCACCACCACCACAACACCACCACAACACTACCACTACCACCACTACAACACCACCACTACCACCACAACAAAACCACCACCACCACACCAACACCACCACCACCACCACAACACCACCACCACCACCACTACTACCACAACACCACAACCACCACCACCACCACCACAACACCACCACCACCACTACCACAACACCACCACCACCACCACCACAACACCAACACCACAACACCACCACTACCACCACCACCACAACACCACCACCACTACCACCACAACACCACCACCACCACAACACCACCACCACCACACCACCACCACTACCACTACCACCACAACACCACCACCACCACAACACCACCACCACCACAACAACACCACCACCACCACTACCACAACACCACCACAACACCACCACCACTACCACCACTACCACCACAACACCACCACCATCACCACCACCACTACCACCACCACCATCACCACCATCACCACCACCACCACTAACACCACAACACCACAACATCACCACCACCACCAACCTCTCCCCGCTACCAGCGTACGTAGCCGCCGGCCGGCAGGGCATCTCACCGGTGATGATCTCGCTGAGGCGGTGCGGGGCCGAACCTCCTCCGGCACCTCCGGCACCTCCGGCACCTCCGGCACCTCCGCCGAGGAAGTCGGCCAGGCCCACAATGATGAGGCCCGCGATCGTGAGGCCAATGCCGGACCAGTGGGAGGCGGTGAGCCGGCGGCCCAGGAAGCCCACCGAGAGCAGGCCGGTAAACACCACCACGGCACCTCGCAGCATCTGGAAGCTGGAGGCACTCGTGAGGTTCAGGGCTGGGTAGGGGGAGAGAGATGTGGGAGTTATACTACACTATACACTACTACACTATACACTACTACACTACTCTACAGGGTAAACACCACCACGGCACCTCGCAGCATCTGGAAGCTGGAGGCACTCGTGAGGTTCAGGGCTGGGTAGGGGAGAGAGATGTGGGAGTTATACTACACTATACACTACACTATACACTACTACACTATACACTACTACACTACACTATACACTACTACACTACTCTACAGGGTAAACACCACCACGGCACCTCGCAGCATCTGGAAGCTGGAGGCACTCGTGAGGTTCAGGGCTGGGTAGGGGGAGAGAGATGTGGGAGTTACACTACACTATACACTACTACACTATACACTACTACACTACACTATACACTACTACACTACTCTACAGGGTAAACACCACCACGGCACCTCGCAGCATCTGGAAGCTGGAGGCACTCGTGAGGTTCAGGGCTGGGTAGGGGAGAGAGATGTGGGAGTTACACTACACTATACACTACACTATACACTACACTATACACTACTACACTACTCTACAGGGTAAACACCACCACGGCACCTCGCAGCATCTGGAAGCTGGAGGCACTCGTGAGGTTCAGGGCTGGGTAGGGGAGAGAGATGTGGGAGTTACACTACACTATACACTACACTATACACTACTACACTACACTATACACTACTACACTACTCTACAGGGTAAACACCACCACGGCACCTCGCAGCATCTGGAAGCTGGAGGCACTCGTGAGGTTCAGGGCTGGGTAGGGGAGAGAGATGTGGGAGTTACACTACACTATACACTACTACACTATACACTACTACACTACTACACTATACACTACTACACTACACTATACACTACACTATACACTACTACACTACACTATACACTACTACACTACTCTACAGGGTAAACACCACCACGGCACCTCGCAGCATCTGGAAGCTCGAGGCACTCGTGAGGTTCAGGGCTGGGTAGGGGAGAGAGATGTGGGAGTTACACTACACTATACACTACTACACTATACACTACTACACTACTCTACAGGGTAAACACCACCACGGCACCTCGCAGCATCTGGAAGCTGGAGGCACTCGTGAGGTTCAGGGCTGGGTAGGGGAGAGAGATGTGGGAGTTACACTACACTATACACTACTACACTATACACTACTACACTACTCTACAGGGTAAACACCACCACGGCACCTCGCAGCATCTGAAAGCTCGAGGCACTCGTGAGGTTCAGGGCTGGGTAGGGGGAGAGAGATGTGGGAGTTATACTACACTATACACTACACTATACACTACTACACTACTACACTATACACTACTACACTACACTATACACTACTACACTACTCTACAGGGTAAACACCACCACGGCACCTCGCAGCATCTGGAAGCTCGAGGCACTCGTGAGGTTCAGGGCTGGGTAGGGGGAGAGAGATGTGGGAGTTATACTACACTATACACTACACTATACACTACTACACTATACACTACTACACTACACTATACACTACTACACTACTCTACAGGGTAAACACCACCACGGCACCTCGCAGCATCTGGAAGCTCGAGGCACTCGTGAGGTTCAGGGCTGGGTAGGGGGAGAGAGATGTGGGAGTTATACTACACTATACACTACACTATACACTACTACACTATACACTACTACACTACACTATACACTACTACACTACTCTACAGGGTAAACACCACCACGGCACCTCGCAGCATCTGGAAGCTGGAGGCACTCGTGAGGTTCAGGGCTGGGTAGGGGGAGAGAGATGTGGGAGTTACACTACACTATACACTACTACACTATACACTACTACACTACTCTACAGGGTAAACACCACCACGGCACCTCGCAGCATCTGGAAGCTCGAGGCACTCGTGAGGTTCAGGGCTGGGTAGGGGAGAGAGATGTGGGAGTTACACTACACTATACACTACTACACTATACACTACTACACTATACACTACTACACTACACTATACACTACACTATACACTACTCTACAGGGTAAACACCACCACGGCACCTCGCAGCATCTGGAAGCTCGAGGCACTCGTGAGGTTCAGGGCTGGGTAGGGGGAGAGAGATGTGGGAGTTATACTACACTATACACTACTACACTACACTATACACTACTACACTACTCTACAGGGTAAACACCACCACGGCACCTCGCAGCATCTGGAAGCTGGAGGCACTCGTGAGGTTCAGGGCTGGGTAGGGGGAGAGAGATGTGGGAGTTACACTACACTATACACTACTACACTATACACTACTACACTACACTATACACTATACACTACTCTACAGGGTAAACACCACCACGGCACCTCGCAGCATCTGAAAGCTGGAGGCACTCGTGAGGTTCAGGGCTGGGTAGGGGGAGAGAGATGTGGGAGTTATACTACACTATACACTACTACACTATACACTACTACACTACACTATACACTACTACACTACTCTACAGGGTAAACACCACCACGGCACCTCGCAGCATCTGGAAGCTCGAGGCACTCGTGAGGTTCAGGGCTGGGTAAGGGAGAGAGATGTGGGAGTTATACTACACTATACACTACTACACTATACACTATACACTACACTATACACTACTACACTACTCTACAGGGTAAACACCACCACGGCACCTCGCAGCATCTGGAAGCTGGAGGCACTCGTGAGGTTCAGGGCTGGGTAAGGGAGAGAGATGTGGGAGTTATACTACACTATACACTACTACACTACACTATACACTACACTATACACTACTCTACAGGGTAAACACCACCACGGCACCTCGCAGCATCTGGAAGCTGGAGGCACTCGTGAGGTTCAGGGCTGGGTAGGGGGAGAGAGATGTGGGAGTTACACTACACTATACACTACTACACTATACACTACTACACTACTCTACAGGGTAAACACCACCACGGCACCTCGCAGCATCTGGAAGCTGGAGGCACTCGTGAGGTTCAGGGCTGGGTAGGGGGAGAGAGATGTGGGAGTTATACTACACTATACACTACACTATACACTACTACACTATACACTACTACACTACACTATACACTACTACACTACTCTACAGGGTAAACACCACCACGGCACCTCGCAGCATCTGGAAGCTGGAGGAACTCGTGAGGTTCAGGGCTGGATAGGGGGAGAGAGATGTGGGAGTTATACTACACTATACACTACTACACTATACACTACACTATACACTATACACTACTACACTACTACACTACACTATACACTACTACACTACTCTACAGGGTAAACACCACCACGGCACCTCGCAGCATCTGGAAGCTCGAGGCACTCGTGAGGTTCAGGGCTGGGTAGGGGGAGAGAGATGTGGGAGTTACACTACACTATACACTACTACACTATACACTACTACACTA
Organism: Petromyzon marinus; assembly: GCF_048934315.1. Classification (NCBI taxonomy): domain Eukaryota; kingdom Metazoa; phylum Chordata; class Hyperoartia; order Petromyzontiformes; family Petromyzontidae; genus Petromyzon; species Petromyzon marinus. The sequence goes on from NW_027422649.1 coordinate 311,839, forward strand.
CACTATACACTACTACACTACTCTACAGGGTAAACACCACCACGGCACCTCGCAGCATCTGAAAGCTGGAGGCACTCGTGAGGTTCAGGGCTGGGTAGGGGGAGAGAGATGTGGGAGTTATACTACACTATACACTACACTATACACTATACACTACTACACTACACTATACACTATATACTACACTATACACTACTACACTATACACTACTACACTATACACTACACTATACACTACACTATACACTACTACACTATACACTACTACACTATACACTACTACACTACACTATACACTACTACACTATACACTACTACACTATACACTACTACACTATACACTACTACACTATACACTATACACTACACTATACACTACTACACTACACTATACACTACTACACTACACTATACACTACTACACTACACTATACACTACTACACTATACACTACTACACTATACACTATATACTACTACACTACTACACTATACACTACACACTACACTACTACACTATACACTACTACACTAGACACTACTACACTATACACTACTACACTACACTATACACTACTACACTATACACTACTACACTACACTATACACTACTACACTACTCTACAGGGTAAACACCACCACGGCACCTCGCAGCATCTGGAAGCTCGAGGCACTCGTGAGGTTCAGGGCTGGGTAGGGGGAGAGAGATGTGGGAGTTACACTACACTATACACTACTACACTATACACTACTACACTACACTATACACTACTCAACAGGGTAAACACCACCACGGCACCTCGCAGCATCTGAAAGCTGGAGGCACTCGTGAGGTTCAGGGCTGGGTAGGGGAGAGAGATGTGGGAGTTACACTACACTATACACTACTACACTATACACTACTACACTACACTATACACTACTACACTACTCTACAGGGTAAACACCACCACGGCACCTCGCAGCATCTGAAAGCTGGAGGCACTCGTGAGGTTCAGGGCTGGGTGGGGGAGAGAGATGTGGGAGTTATACTACACTATACACTACACTATACACTACTACACTACACTATACACTACTACACTACACTATACACTACTACACTATACACTATACACTACACTATACACTACTACACTACTACACTATACACTACTACACTATACACTACACTATACACTACACTATACACTACTACACTACACTATACACTACACTATACACTACACTATACACTACACTATACACTACTACACTACACTATACACTACTACACTATACACTACTACACTATACACTACTACACTATACACTACTACACTATACACTACTACACTACACTATACACTACTACACTACACTATACACTACTACACTACACTATACATTACTACACTACACTATACACTACTACACTACACTATACACTACTACACTACACTATACACTACTACACTACTACACTATACACTACTACACTACACTATACACTACTACACTACTACACTATACACTACTACACTATACACTACTACACTATACACTACTACACTATACACTACTACACTATACACTACACTATACACTACTACACTACACTATACACTACTATACTACTCTACAGGGTAAACACCACCACGGCACCTCGCAGCATCTGAAAGCTGGAGGCACTCGTGAGGTTCAGGGCTGGGTAGGGGGAGAGAGATGTGGGAGTTACACTACACTATACACTACTACACTATACACTACTACACTACACTATACACTACTACACTACTCTACAGGGTAAACACCACCACGGCACCTCGCAGCATCTGAAAGCTGGAGGCACTCGTGAGGTTCAGGGCTGGGTAGGGGGAGAGAGATGTGGGAGTTACACTACACTATACACTACTACACTATACACTACTACACTACACTATACACTACTACACTACTCTACAGGGTAAACACCACCACGGCACCTCGCAGCATCTGGAAGCTGGAGGCACTCGTGAGGTTCAGGGCTGGGTAGGGGGAGAGAGATGTGGGAGTTATACTACACTATACACTACTACACTATACACTACTACACTATACACTACTACACTATACACTACTACACTACACTATACACTACTACACTATACACTACACTATACACTACACTATACACTACACACTACACTATACACTACTACACTATACACTACTACACTATACACTACTACACTATACTATACACTACTACACTATACACTACTACACTATACACTACTACACTATACACTACTACACTATACACTACTACACTATACACTACACTATACACTACTACACTACACTATACACTACTACACTATACACTACTACACTACACTATACACTACTACACTATACACTACTACACTATACACTACTACACTACACTATACACTACTACACTACACTATACACTACACTATACACTACTACACTACACTATACACTACTACACTACACTATACACTACTACACTATACACTACTACACTATACACTACTACACTACACACTACACTACTACACTATACACTACTACACTATACACTACTACACTACACTATACACTACACTATACACCACTACACTATACACTACTACACTACTCTACAGGGTAAACACCACCACGGCACCTCGCAGCATCTGAAAGCTGGAGGCACTCGTGAGGTTCAGGGCTGGGTAGGGGGAGAGAGATGTGGGAGTTACACTACACTATACACTACTACACTATACACTACTACACTACACTATACACTACTACACTACACTATACACTACTACACTACTCTACAGGGTAAACACCACCACGGCACCTCGCAGCATCTGAAAGCTGGAGGCACTCGTGAGGTTCAGGGCTGGGTAGGGGGAGAGAGATGTGGGAGTTACACTACACTATACACTACTACACTACACTATACACTACACTATACACTACTACACTACACTATACACTACTACACTATACACTACACTATACACTACTACACTACACTATACACTACTACACTACACTATACACTATACACTACTACACTATACACTACTACACTATACACTACTACACTATACACTACACACTACACTATACACTACACTATACTATACACTATACACTACTACACTATACACTACACTATACACTACTACACTATACACTACTACACTATACACTACTACACTATACACTACTACACTATACACTACTACACTACACTATACACTACTACACTACACTATACACTACTACACTACACTACTACACTACACTATACACTACTACACTACTATACACTACTACACTATACACTACTACACTACACTATACACTACACTATACACTACACTATACACTACTACACTACACTATACACTACTACACTATACACTACTACACTACACTACACACTACACTATACACTACTACACTATACACTACTACACTATACACTACACTATACACTACTACACTACACTATACACTACTACACTATACACTATACACTACACTATACACTACTACACTACACTATACACTACTACACTATACACTACACTATACACTACTACACTACACTATACACTACTACACTATACACTACACTATACACTACTACACTACACTATACACTACTACACTACACTATACACTACTACACTATACACTACTACACTACACTATACACTACTACACTACACTATACACTACTACACTACACTATACACAACTACACTACACTATACACTACTACACTACACTATACACTACTACACTACACTATACACTACTACACTATACACTACACTATACACTATATACTACACTATACACTACACTATACACTACTACACTACACACCACACTATACACTACACTATACACTACTACACTACACACCACACTATACACTACACTATACACTACACTACACCACACTACTACCCCACTACCCCACCACACCACCACCCCACTACACTACCCGCTACACCACACTACCCGCTACACTACCCACTACACTACTACCCCACTACACTACCCACTACACTACACTACTACACTAAACTACACTACACCACACTACCCACCACACTACCACCCCACTACACTACCCACCACACTACCCACTACACTACCCACTACCCCACTACACCACACTACAACCCCACTACACTACCCACTACACTACCCACTACACTACCCCACTACACCACACTACAACCCCACTACACTACCCACTACACTACCCCACTACACCACACTACAACCCCACTACACTACCCACTACACTACCCACTACACTACCCCACTACACCACACTACAACCCCACTACCCACTACACTACCCACTACACTACACCACTACCCCACTACACCACACTACCCTCTACCCCACTACACTACCCACTACACTACACCACACCACTACCCCACTACACTACCCCACTACACTACCCACTACCCCACTACACCACACCACTACCCCACTACACTACCCACTACACTACCCACTACACTACCCACTACACTACCCCACTACACCACACTACAACCCCACTACACTACCCACTACCCCACTACACTACACTATCACCCCACTACACCACACCACTACACTACTACCCCACTACACTACCCACCACACTACCCACTACACCACACCACTACACCACTACCCCACTACACTACCCACTACCCCACTACACTACCCACTACACTACCCCACTACACTACCCCACTACACTACCCCACTACACTACCCCACTACACCACACCACTACCCCACTACACTACCCACTACACTACCCCACTACACCACACTACAACCCCACTACACTACCCACTACACTACCCCACTACACCACACTACCCTCTACCCCACTACACTACCCACTACACTACCCCACTACACTACCCCACTACACTACCCACTACACTACCCCACTACACCACACCACTACCCCACTACACTACCCACTACACTACCCCACTACACCACACTACAACCCCACTACACTACCCCACTACACTACCCACTACAACCCCACTACACTACCCCACTACACTACCCACTACAACCCCACTACACTACTACCCCACTACACTACCCACTACACTACTACCCCACTACACTACCCACTACACTACACCACACTACCACCCCACTACACTACCCACTACACTACACCACACTACCACCCCACTACACTACCCACCACACTACCCACTACACTACCCACTACCCCACTACACCACACTACAACCCCACTACCCACTACACTACCCACTACACTACCCCACTACACTACCCACTACACTACCCACTACACTACCCACTACACTACCCACTACACTACCCACTACACTACACCACTACCCCACTACACCACACTACCCTCTACCCCACTACACTACCCACTACACTACACCACACTACTACCCCACTACACTACCCCACTACACCACACCACTACCCCACTACACTACCCACTACACTACCCCACTACACTACCCACTACACTACCCACTAACCCACTACACTACCCACTACCCCACTACACTACCCACTACACTACCCACTACCCCACTACACTACCCACTACACTACACTACTACACTAAACTACACTACCCACTACACTACCCACCACACTACCCCACTACACCACACCCTCTACCCCACTACACTACCCACTACCCACTACACTACTACCCCACTACACTACCCACTACACTACTACCCCACTACACTACCCACTACACTACTACCCCACTACACTACCCACTACACTACACCACACTACCACCCCACTACACTACACCACACTACCACCCCACTACACTACCCACCACACTACCCACTACACTACCCACTACCCCACTACACTACCCACTACCCCACTACACCACACTACAACCCCACTACCCACTACACTACACCACTACCCCACTACACCACACTACCACCCCACTACACTACACCACACTACCACCCCACTACACTACCCACTACACTACCCCACTACACCACACTACAACCCCACTACACTACCCACTACACTACCCACTACACTACCCTCTACCCCACTACACTACCCACTACACTACCCACTACACTACACCACTACCCCACTACACTACCCACTACACTACACCACACCACTACCCCACTACACTACCCACTACCCCACTACACCACACCACTACCCCACTACACTACCCACTACACTACCCACTACACTACCCACTACACTACCCCACTACACCACACTACAACCCCACTACACTACCCCACTACCACCCCACTACACTACCCCACTACACTACCCCACTACACCACCACCACCCCGACTACACTACCCGCTACACCACACTGCCCACTACCCGACTACACTACCCGCTACACCACACTACCCACTAACCCACTACACTACCCACTACCCCACTACCACCCCACTACACTACCCACTACCCCACTACACTACCCCACTACACTACCCACTACCCCACTACCCCACTACACTACCCACTACACTACCCACCACACCACCACCACCCCCACTACACTACCCGCTACACCACACTGCCCACTACCCGACTACGCTACCCGCTACACCACACTACCCACTAACCCACTACACCACCCCACTACACTACCCCACTACCACCCCACTACACTACCCACCACACCACCACCACCCCACTACACTACCCACCACACCACCACCACCCCACTACACTACCCGCTACACCACACTGCCCTGCGACTCACCGATGTACATGAGTGATGTGGCAGCCATGTCGCAGACAGCCGGCACCAGGAAGAGCGGCCGCACGGAGCGCCTCAGCGAGGCGGAGCCACGGGCCTCCAGGCGGCGCTCACGGACCACGTGGAGGAGGTAGGCCACGAGGCACGACAGCTCGCCCAGAAACATTCCACTTGCCTAGTCAGAGGGAGAGGGAGATAGACACAGAGAGACAGAGACACAGAGACAGAGAGAGAGACACAGAGAGAGACACAGAGGTAGGCCACGAGGCACGACAGCTCGCCCAGAAACATTCCACTGGCCTAGTCAGAGGGAGAGAGAGACAGGGAGACAGGGAGAGAGACACAGAGAGAGACACAGAGAGAGAGACAGATAGAGAGAGAGACAGACAGAGAGAGAGAGTGAGAGAGACACAGAGACACAGAGAGAGAGACAGACAGAGGTAGACCACGAGGCACGACAGCTCGCCCAGAAACATTCCACTTGCCTAGTCAGAGGGACAGGGAGATAGACACAG
>NW_027422649.1:324135-395404 GCF_048934315.1 Petromyzon marinus
TACTATAGTAATAGTATTGGTACTATAGTAATAGTATTTTGGTACCTGTAAGAATGGGTGAGTGACTGAGAGTAATAGTATTGGTACCATAGTAATAGTATTGGTACTATAGTAATAGTATTTTGGTACCTGTAAGAATTGGTGAGTGACTGAGTGTAATAGTATTGGTACTATAGTAATAGTATTGGTACTATAGTATTGGTACTATAGTAATAGTATTTTGGTACCTGTAAGAATGGGTGATTGACTGAGTGTAGTAGTATTGGTACTATAGTAATAGTATTGGTACTATAGTAATAGTATTTTGGTACCTGTAAGAATGGGTGAGTGACTGAGTGTAGTAGTATTGGTACTATAGTAATAGTATTTTGGTACCTGTAAGAATGGGTGAGTGACTGAGTGTATTAGTATTGGTACTATAGTAATAGTATTCGTACTATAGTAATAGTATTCGTAGTATAGTAATAGTATTTTGGTACCTGTAAGAATGGGTGAGTGACTGAGTGTAGTGGTAGTAATAGTAGTAATAGTATTTGTACTATAGTAGTAGTATTTTGGTACCTGTAAGAATGGGTGAGTGACTGAGTGTAGTAGTAGTAATAGTATTGGTACTATAGTAGTAGTATTGGTACTATAGTAGTAGTATTTTTAATACCTGTAAGAATGGGTGAGTGACTGAGTGTAGTAGTAGTAATAGTATTGGTACTATAGTAATAGTATTGGTACTATAGTAATAGTATTTTGGTACCTGTAAGAATGGGTGAGTGACTGAGTGTATTAGTATTGGTACTATAGTAATAGTATTGGTACTATAGTAATAGTATTGGTACTATAGTAATAGTATTTTGGTACCTGTAAGAATGGGTGAGTGACTGAGTGTATTAGTATTGGTACTATAGTAATAGTATTCGTACTATAGTAGTAGTATTTTTGGTACCTGTAAGAATGGGTGAGTGACTGAGTGTAGTAGTAGTAATAGTATTGGTACTATAGTAATAGTATTGGTACTATAGTAATAGTATTGGTACTATAGTAATAGTATTTTGGTACCTGTAAGAATGGGTGATTGACTGAGTGTAGTAGTAGTAATAGTATTGGTACTATAGTAATAGTATTGGTACTATAGTAATAGTATTTTGGTACCTGTAAGAATGGGTGAGTGACTGAGTGTAGTGGTAGTAATAGTAGTAATAGTATTTGTACTATAGTAATAGTATTGGTACTATAGTAGTATTTTGGTACCTGTAAGAATGGGTGAGTGACTGAGTGTAGTAGTAGTAATAGTATTGGTACTATAGTAGTAGTATTGGTACTATAGTAGTAGTATTTTTCGTACCTGTAAGAATGGGTGAGTGACTGAGTGTAGTAGTAGTAATAGTATTGGTACTATAGTAATAGTATTGGTACTATAGTAATAGTATTGGTACTATAGTAATAGTATTTTGGTACCTGTAAGAATGGGTGAGTGACTGAGTGTATTAGTATTGGTACTATAGTAATAGTATTGGTACTATAGTAATAGTATTTTGGTACCTGTAAGAATGGGTGAGTGACTGAGTGTATTAGTATTGGTACTATAGTAATAGTATTGGTACTATAGTAATAGTATTCGTACTATAGTAGTAGTATTTTTGGTACCTGTAAGAATGGGTGAGTGACTGAGTGTAGTAGTAGTAATAGTATTGGTACTATAGTAATAGTATTGGTACTATAGTAGTAGTATTTTGGTACCTGTAAGAATGGGTGAGTGACTGAGTGTAGTAGTAGTAGTAATAGTATTGGTACTATAGTAATAGTATTGGTACTATAGTAATAGTATTTTGGTACCTGTAAGAATGGGTGAGGTACTGAGTGTAGTAGTAATAGTATTGGTACTATAGTAATATTATTGGTACTATAGTAGTAGTATTTATGGTACCTGTAAGAATGGGTGAGTGACTGAGTGTAGTGATAGTAGTATTGGTACTATAGTAATAGTATTGGTACTATAGTAATAGTATTGGTACTATAGTAATAGTATTTTGGTACCTGTAAGAATGGGTGAGTGACTGAGTGTAGTAGTAGTAATAGTATTGGTACTATAGTAATAGTATTGGTACTATAGTAATAGTATTCGTACTATAGTAATAGTATTTTGGTACCTGTAAGAATGGGTGAGTGACTGAGTGTATTAGTATTGGTACTATAGTAATAGTATTCGTACTATAGTAGTAGTATTTTTGGTACCTGTAAGAATGGGTGAGTGACTGAGTGTAGTAGTAGTAATAGTATTGGTACTATAGTAATAGTATTGGTACTATAGTAATAGTATTGGTACTATAGTAATAGTATTTTGGTACCTGTAAGAATGGGTGATTGACTGAGTGTAGTAGTAGTAATAGTATTGGTACTATAGTAATAGTATTGGTACTATAGTAATAGTATTTTGGTACCTGTAAGAATGGGTGAGTGACTGAGCGTAGTGGTAGTAATAGTAGTAATAGTATTTGTACTATAATAATAGTATTGGTACTATAGTAGTAGTATTTTGGTACCTGTAAGAATGGGTGAGTGACTGAGTGTAGTAGTAGTAATAGTATTGGTACTATAGTAGTAGTATTGGTACTATAGTAGTAGTATTTTTGGTACCTGTAAGAATGGGTGAGTGACTGAGTGTAGTAGTAGTAATAGTATTGGTACTATAGTAATAGTATTGGTACTATAGTAATAGTATTTTGGTACCTGTAAGAATGGGTGAGTGACTGAGTGTATTAGTATTGGTACTATAGTAATAGTATTGGTACTATAGTAATAGTATTTTGGTACCTGTAAGAATGGGTGAGTGACTGAGTGTATTAGTATTGGTACTATAGTAATAGTATTGGTACTATAGTAATAGTATTCGTACTATAGTAGTAGTATTCGTACTATAGTAGTAGTATTTTTGGTACCTGTAAGAATGGGTGAGTGACTGAGTGTAGTAGTAGTAGTAATAGTATTGGTACTATAGTAATAAGTATTGGTACTATAGTAGTAGTATTTTGGTACCTGTAAGAATGGGTGAGTGACTGAGTGTAGTAGTAGTAGTAATAGTATTGGTACTATAGTAATAGTATTGGTACTATAGTAATAGTATTTTGGTACCTGTAAGAATGGGTGAGGTACTGAGTGTAGTAGTAATAGTATTGGTACTATAGTAATATTATTGGTACTATAGTAGTAGTATTTATGGTACCTGTAAGAATGGGTGAGTGACTGAGTGTAGTGATAGTAGTATTGGTACTATAGTAATAGTATTGGTACTATAGTAATAGTATTTTGGTACCTGTAAGAATGGGTGAGTGACTGAGTGTAGTAGTAGTAATAGTATTGGTACTATAGTAATAGTATTCGTACTATAGTAATAGTATTTTGGTACCTGTAAGAATGGGTGAGTGACTGAGTGTAATAGTATTGGTACTATAGTAATAGTATTGGTACTATAGTAATAGTATTTTTGGTACCTGTAAGAATGGGTGAGTGACTGAGTGTAATAGTATTGGTACTATAGTAATAGTATTTTGGTACCTGTAGTAATAGTATTTTGGTACCTGTAGCAATGGGTGAGTGACTGAGTGTAGTGGTAGTAATAGTATTGGTACTATAGTAATAGTATTGGTACTATAGTAATAGTATTTTGGTACCTGTAAGAATGGGTGATTGACTGAGTGTAATAGTATTGGTACTATAGTAATAGGATTGGTACTATAGTAATAGGATTTTGGTACCTGTAAGAATGGGTGAGTGACTGAGTGTAGTGGTAGTAATAGTAGTAATAGTATTGGTACTATAGTAATAGTATTGGTACTATCGTAATAGTATTGGTACTATAGTAATAGTATTTTGGTACCTGTAAGAATGGGTGAGTGACTGAGTGTAGTAGTAGTAATAGTAGTAATAGTATTGGTACTATAGTAATAGTATTGGTACTATAGTAATAGTATTTTGGTACCTGTAAGAATGGGTGAGTGACTGAGTGTAATAGTATTGGTACTATTGTAATAGTATTGGTACTATAGTAATAGGATTTTGGTACCTGTAAGAATGGGTGAGTGACTGAGTGTAGTGGTAGTAATAGTAGTAATAGTATTGGTACTATAGTAATAGTATTGGTACTATAGTAATAGTATTGGTACTATAGTAATAGTATTTTGGTACCTGTAAGAATGGGTGAGTGACTGAGTGTAGTAGTAGTAGTAATAGTAGTAATAGTATTGGTACTATAGTAATAGTATTGGTACTATAGTAATAGTATTTTGGTACCTGTAAGAATGGGTGAGTGACTGAGTGTAGTAGTAATAGTATTGGTACTATAGTAATAGTATTGGTACTATAGTAATAGTATTTTGGTACCTGTAAGAATGGGTGAGTGACTGAGTGTAGTGGTAGTAATAGTATTGGTACTATAGTAATAGTATTGGTACTATAGTATTAGTATTGGTACTATAGTAATAGTATTTTGGTACCTGTAAGAATGGGTGAGTGACTGAGTGTAGTAGTAGTAATAGTAGTAATAGTATTGGTACTATAGTAATAGTATTGGTACTATAGTAATAGGATTTTGGTACCTGTAAGAATGGGTGAGTGACTGAGTGTAGTGGTAGTAATAGCAGTAATAGTATTGGTACTATAGTAATAGTATTGGTACTATAGTAATAGTATTTTGGTACCTGTAAGAATGGGTGAGTGACTGAGTGTAGTAGTAGTAATAGTATTGGTACTATAGTAATAGTATTGGTACTATAGTAATAGTATTTTGGTACCTGTAAGAATGGGTGATTGACTGAGTGTAATAGTATTGGTACTATTGTAATAGTATTGGTACTATAGTAATAGGATTTTGGTACCTGTAAGAATGGGTGAGTGACTGAGTGTAGTGGTAGTAATAGTAGTAATAGTATTGGTACTATAGTAATAGTATTGGTACTATAGTAATAGTATTGGTACTATAGTAATAGTATTTTGGTACCTGTAAGAATGGGTGAGTGACTGAGTGTAGTAGTAGTAATAGTAGTAATAGTATTGGTACTATAGTAATAGTATTGGTACTATAGTAATAGTATTTTGGTACCTGTAAGAATGGGTGAGTGACTGAGTGTAGTAGTAGTAATAGTATTGGTACTATAGTAATAGTATTGGTACTATAGTAATAGTATTTTGGTACCTGTAAGAATGGGTGAGTGACTGAGTGTAGTGGTAGTAATAGTATTGGTACTATAGTAATAGTATTGGTACTATAGTATTAGTATTGGTACTATAGTAATAGTATTTTGGTACCTGTAAGAATGGGTGAGTGACTGAGTGTAGTAGTAGTAATAGTAGTAATAGTATTGGTACTATAGTAATAGTATTGGTACTATAGTAATAGTATTTTGGTACCTGTAAGAATGGGTGAGTGACTGAGTGTAGTGGTAGTAATAGTAGTAATAGTATTGGTACTATAGTAATAGTATTGGTACTATAGTAATAGGATTTTGGTACCTGTAAGAATGGGTGAGTGACTGAGTGTAATAGTATTGGTACTATAGTAATAGTATTGGTACTATAGTAATAGTATTTTGGTACCTGTAAGAATGGGTGAGTGACTGAGTGTAGTAGAAGTAATAGTATTGGTACTATAGTAATAGTATTGGTACTATAGTAATAGGATTTTGGTACCTGTAAGAATGGGTGAGTGACTGAGTGTAGTAATAGTATTGGTACTATAGTAATAGTATTGGTACTATAGTAATAGTATTTTGGTACCTGTAAGAATGGGTGAGTGACTGAGTGTAATAGTATTGGTACTATTGTAATAGTATTGGTACTATAGTAATAGTATTTTTGGTACCTGTAAGAATGGGTGAGTGACTGAGTGTAGTGGTAGTAATAGTAGTAATAGTATTGGTACTATAGTAATAGTATTGGTACTATAGTAATAGTATTGGTACTATAGTAATAGTATTTTGGTACCTGTAAGAATGGGTGAGTGACTGAGTGTAATAGTATTGGTACTATAGTAATAGTATTGGTACTATAGTAATAGGATTTTGGTACCTGTAAGAATGGGTGAGTGACTGAGTGTAGTGGTAGTAATAGTAGTAATAGTATTGGTACTATAGTAATAGTATTGGTACTATAGTAATAGTATTTTGGTACCTGTAAGAATGGGTGAGTGACTGAGTGTAGTGGTAGTAATAGTATTGGTACTATAGTAATAGTATTGGTACTATAGTAATAGGATTTTGGTACCTGTAAGAATGGGTGAGTGACTGAGTGTAATAGTATTGGTACTATAGTAATAGTATTGGTACTATAGTAATAGTATTGGTACTATAGTAATAGTATTTTGGTACCTGTAAGAATGGGTGAGTGACTGAGTGTAGTAGAAGTAATAGTATTGGTACTATAGTAATAGTATTGGTACTATAGTAATAGGATTTTGGTACCTGTAAGAATGGGTGAGTGACTGAGTGTAGTAATAGTATTGGTACTATAGTAATAGTATTGGTACTATAGTAATAGCATTTTGGTACCTGTAAGAATGGGTGAGTGACTGTGTAATAGTATTGGTACTATTGTAATAGTATTGGTACTATAGTAATAGTATTTTTGGTACCTGTAAGAATGGGTGAGTGACTGAGTGTAGTGGTAGTAATAGTAGTAATAGTATTGGTACTATAGTAATAGTATTTGTACTATAGTAATAGTATTGGTACTATAGTAATATGATTTTGGTACCTGTAAGAATGGGTGAGTGACTGAGTGTAATAGTATTGGTACTATAGTAATAGTATTGGTACTATAGTAATAGTATTTTGGTACCTGTAAGAATGGGTGAGTGACTGAGTGTAATAGTATTGGTACTATAGTAATAGTATTGGTACTATAGTTATAGGATTTTGGTACCTGTAAGAATGGGTGAGTGACTGAGTGTAATAGTATTGGTACTATAGTAATAGTATTGGTACTATAGTAATAGGATTTTGGTACCTGTAAGAATGGGTGATTGAACTCCCTCGGCTCTGAGTTGGGGTCACAGCCGCGAGCCAGGGATTTATCGGCCCACCTGAGTCAACCAATCACAGCGCGGCGTGAGACAACCAATCAGAGGGACTCCCGCAAGGGACCAATCACAGCGCGGCGCGAGACTCACAGCCAATCAGAGAGAGACTCATGCACCGACCAATCACAGTTCAACGTCAGAATCGCAGCCAATCACGGCACGGCGTAGAGACAGACACACACACACGGACCAATCACAGCGCGGTGTGACATAACCAATCAGAGAGAGAGACTCACGCACCGACCAATCACAGTTCAACGTCAGAATCACAGCCAATCACAGCGCGGCGTTGAGACAATCGGATAGAGACACAGACACACACACACACGGACCAATCACAGCGCGGTGTGACATAACCAATCAGAGACACAGACACACACACACATCGACCAATCACAGCGCAGCGTGAGAGTCACGTTATTTATATAAAAAAATAATAAGTGTCAAGTTGACAAAAGACAAATTAGTACACTTACTTTAGCCCACCGGTGTGTTGTGGAAGAGTGAATCCACGACATTTACAGTTTGAGTAGTACGACCTTTCGCTGGTAAATCACACCCAGAATCATCGGGTGGGCTAAAGTAAGTGTACTAATTTGTCTTTTTGTCAACGTGACACTTTTTTTTAAATGCTGATTGGCCGTGTCGGGTGGTGGAGGGTTACGACACATTTATAAATAAGGCGATCTCACCCACCAAAACACCTTTATTATGAATTATATTTGAAGCGAAAGGCTACGTGTTGAACCGACCAATCACAGCAGGTGCAGTTGATCTGTGGGGGAAGGGGTGTGGTTGTCACGTGACCTGCCCCAGGCGATTGTCACGTGACAACCACCCCACCCACTCACTAACTCACCCACCCACTCACTCGCTCATCCGCTCACTCATCCACCCACTTACCCGCTCACCCACCCACTCACTCACCCACTCACTCATTCACCCACTCACTCGCTCGCTCACTCACCACTCACTCACTCACCACTCACTCACTCACCCACTCACCACTCACTCACTCACTCACCACCCACTCACTCACCACTCACTCACCACTCACCCACTCACTCACCCACTCACTCACTCACCCACTCGCCCACTTACTCACCCACTCACTCGCTCACCCACTTACTCACCCACTCACTCACTCGCTGACTCACTCGCTCACTCACCCACTCACTCACTCACCCACTCACTCGCTCACTCACCACTCGCTCACTCACTCACCCACTCACTTACTCACCCACTGACTCGCCCACCCACTCACTCGCTCACCCACTTACTCACCCACTGACTCGCCCATTCACTCACTCGCTCACTCACTCACCACTCACTCACCACTCACCCACTCACTCACCCACTCACTCACCCACCCACTCACCCACTCACCACTCACTCACCCACCCACCCACTCACTCGCTCATCCACTTACTCACTCATCCACTCACTCACCCACCCACTCACTCACCACCCACTCACTCACCACTCACTCACCCACCCACTCACCCACCCACTCACTCACCCACCCACTCACTCACCCACTCACTTACCCACCCACTCACTCCCTCACCCACTCACTCACTCACCCACTCACTCACCCACCCACTCACTCACCCACCCACTCACTCACCCACCCACTCACTCACCGACCCACTCACTCACTTACCCACCCACCCACTCACCCACTCACTCACTCACCCACTCACTCACTCACCCACCCACTCACTCACCCACTCACTCACCCACCCACCACTCACTCACTCACTCACCCACTCACCCACTCACTCACCCACCCACTCACCACTCACTCACCACTCACTAACCCACCCACTCACCCACTCCCTCACCCACTCACTCACTCACCCACCCACTCACTCACCCACTCACCCACTCACTCACCACATCACTCACTCACCCACCCACTCACCCACTCACTCACTCACCCACTCACCCACCACCCACTCACCCACTCACCCACCCACTCACCCACTCACCCACCCTCTCACCCACCCACCCACTCACCCACTCACTCACCCACCCACCCACTCACCCACCCACTCACCCACTCACTCACTCACCCACTCACCCACCATCCACTCACCCACTCACCCACCCACTCACCCACTCACCCACCCTCTCACCCACTCACCCACTCACCCACTCACTCACCCACCCACTCACTCACACACTCACCACTCACTCACCCACTCACTCACCCACTCACTCACCCACCCACTCACCCACTCACTCACTCACCACTCACCCACTCACTCAACCACTCACTCACCCACCCACTCACTCACCCACCCACTCACCCACTCACTCACCCACTCACCACTCACTCACCCACCCACCCACTCACCCACCCACTCACCCGCTCACTCACCCACCCACCCACTCACCCACTCACTCACCCACCCACCCACTCACCCACCCACTCACCACTCACCCACCCACTCACCACTCACCCACCCACTCACCCACTCCCTCACCACTCACCCACCCACTCACTTAGCTGACAAGGTGTTTATCGATCCAGTGATGAGCATGAGGAAGGCGAGGAAGAGCTGGTACCTTGTCCAGGCCATCTGTCAGTCTCTCTGTGTCTCTCACTGTGTGTCTGTGTCTGTGTGTCTCTCTCTCTGTGTGAGTCTCTCTGTGTCTCACTCTGTCTATCTGTGTGTCTCTCTGTCTCTGTGTGAGTCTCTGTCTCTCTCTCTCTGAGTCTCTCTCCGTCTGTGTCTCTGTGTCTCTCTGTGTGTCTCTCTGTGTGTCTCTCTCTGTGTCTCTCACTGTGAGTCTCTCTCTCTGTGTGAGTCTCTCTCTGTGTCTATCTCTCTCTCTGTGTCTATCTCTCTCTATCTCTCTCTGTGTCTCTCTCTGTTTCTCTCTGTGTCTCTGTGTGAGTCTCACTCTGTGTCTCTCTCTGTCTCTGTGTCTCTCTCCGTCTGTGTCTCTGTGTGAGTCTCACTGTGTCTCTCTGTGTCTCTCTGTGTGTCTCTCTGTGTGTCTCTCTCTCGATCGCTTCCTCTTACAGTCAAGTTCACGTGACAGCGGAATCGATTTCAAGGAATCGACGCCGAGTTCATGAAATCAATTCCGCACACTCAACGAAAAACAGAGACACACAGAGACACACAGAGACTCACAGACACCCATAGAGACCCATAGAGACACACAGAGACACATAGAGACTCACAGAGACACACAGAGACTCGCAGAGACTCACAGAGACTCACAGAGACACACAGAGACACACAGACCCATAGAGACTCACAGAGACACACAGAGACCCATAGAGACACACAGAGACTCACAGAGACCCATAGAGACACACAGAGACACACAGAGACCCATAGACACACAGAGACTCACAGAGACCCATAGAGACACACAGAGACCCATAGAGACAATCAGAGACACACAGAGACCCATAGAGACACACAGAGACACAGATACCCATAGAGACACACAGAGATTCACAGAGACCCATAGAGACACACAGAGACCCATAGAGACCCATAGAGACCCACAGAGACTCACAGAGACCCACAGAGACCCACAGAGACACACAGAGACACACAGAGACCCATAGAGACCCACAGAGACTCACAGAGACCCACAGAGACCCACAGAGACACACAGAGACCCACAGAGACTCACAGAGACACACAGAGAGACACAGAGACACACAGAGACCCACAGAGACCCACAGAGACACACAGAGACACACAGAGACCCACAGAGACCCACAGAGACAGAGACACAGAGACCCATGTAGACTCACAGAGAGACACAGAGACTCACAGAGAGTCAGATAGACATAGATACTCACAGAGACACTCAGAGACAGAGACACCCAGAGACTCACAGAGACACCCAGAGACTCACAGAGACTCACAGAGACTCACAGCGACACACAGAGACTCACAGACCCACAGAGACTCACAGAGACTCACAGAGACTCACACACAGAGACTCACAGAGACTCACAGAGAGACACAGAGACTCACACACAGAGACTCACAGAGACTCACAGAGACTCACACAGAGACTCACAGAGACTCAGAGAGACACAGAGACTCACACAGAGACTCACAGAGACCCACAGAGACACACAGAGACACACAGAGACACACAGAGATACACAGAGACCCACAGAGACACACAGAGACTCACAGAGACTCACAGAGACACACAGAGACTCACAGAGAGACACAGAGACTCACAGAGACCCACAGAGACACACAGAGACCCACAGAGACCCACAGAGACACACAGAGACACACAGAGACCCACAGAGACTCACAGAGACACAAAGACTCACAGAGACACAGAGACACACAGAGACCCATAGAGACACACAGAGACACAGATACCCATAGAGACACAGAGAGATTCACAGAGACCCATAGAGACACACAGAGACCCACAGAGACACACAGAGACACACAGAGACCCATAGAGACCCACAGAGACTCACAGAGACCCACAGAGACCCACAGAGACACACAGAGACTCGCAGAGACCCACAGAGACTCACAGAGACACACAGAGAGACACAGAGACTCACAGAGACCCACAGAGACACACAGAGACCCACAGAGACCCACAGAGACACACAGAGACCCACAGAGACCCACAGAGACTCACAGAGACAGAGACACAGAGACCCATGTAGACTCACAGAGACCCACAGAGACACACAGAGACTCCCAGAGACCCACAGAGACTCACAGAGACCCACAGAGACCCACAGAGACACACAGAGACCCACAGAGACCCACAGAGACTCACAGAGACAGAGACACAGAGACCCATGTAGACTCAGAGACCCACAGAGACACACAGAGACTCCCAGAGACCCACAGAGACTCACAGAGACCCACAGAGAAACACAGAGACTGACACAGAGATTCACAGAGACTCATACAGAGACCCACAGAGACTCACAAAGACACACAGAGACACACAGAGATACACACAGACTCACAGAAACACACAGAGACACACAGAGACTCACAGAGATACACAGAGACCCACAGAGACTCACAGAGACTCACAGAGACACACAGAGACCCACAGAGATACACAGAGACCCACAGAGACTCACAGAGACTCACATAGACTCACAGAGACCCACAGAGACACACATAGACTCACAGAGGCCCACAGAGACTCACATAGACTCACAGAGACCCACAGAGACCCACATAGACTCACAGATGCCCACAGAGACCCACATAGACTCACAGAGACCCACAGAGACACACATAGACTCACAGAGACCCACAGAGACCCACAGAGACTCACAGAGGCCCACAGAGACCCACATAGACTCACAGATGCCCACAGAGACACACAGAGACTCACAGAGACCCACAGAGACCCACAGAGACTCACAGAGACTCGCAGAGACACTCACAGACCCACAGAGACTCACATAGACTCACACACAGAGACCCACAGAGACCCACAGAGACTCACAGAGACTCACAGAGAGACACAGAGACTCACAGAGACTCACAGAGACACACAGAGACTCGCAGAGACCCACAGCGACTCACAGAGACTCACAGAGAGACACACACAGAGACCCACACACAGAAACTCACACAGAGACTCACAGAGACTCACAGAGACACAGAGACTCACAGAGACTCACAGAGACTCACAGACCCACAGAGACTCACAGAGACTCACACACAGAGACTCACAGACACTCACAGAGAGACACAGAGACTCAGAGAGACACACAGACTCACACAGAGGACCACAGAGACTCACACAGAGACCCACAGAGACTCACAGAGACACAGAGACCCAGAATGAGACCCAGACAGAGACCCACAGAGTCTCACACAGGGACACACAGAGACCCATAGAGACCCATAGAGACCCATAGAGACACAGAGATACACAGATACCCATAGAGATACACACAGAGACACACAGAGACCCAGAATGAGACCCAGACAGAGACCCACAGAGACCCATAGAGATCCATAGAGATACACAGAAGCCCATAGAGACACAGAGACACACAGAGACCCATAGAGATCCATAGAGATACACAGAGACACACAGAGACACACAGAGACCCAGACAGAGAGCCACAGACACACGCAGAGACACACAGAGACCCACAGAGACACACAGATACCCATAGAGACACACAGAGACACACAGAGACCCATAGAGACACACAGAGACACACAGAGACCCATAGAGACCCATAGAGACCCAAAGAGATACACAGAAACCCATAGAGACACAGACACACGGAGACCCATAGAGACCCACAGAGACACAGACACCCACAGAGACACACAGAGACCCATAGAGATACACAGAGACACACAGAGACCCATAGAGACACACAGAGACCCATAGAGATGCACAGAGACCCACGGAGATCCACAGAGACTCACAGAGACCCACAGAGACACACAGAGACCCATAGAGACTCACAGAGACACACAGAAACCCATAGAGACACACAGAGACTCATAGAGACCCACAGAGATACACAGACACCCACAGACACACACAGACACCCACAGAGACCCATAGAGACACACAGAGACACACAGAGACCCATAGAGACACACAGAGACTCATAGAGACCCACAGAGATACACAGACACCCACAGAGACTCACAGACACCCACAGAGACTCACAGAGAACCACAAAGACCCACAGAGACTCACAGAGAACCACAGAGACCCACAGAGACACACAGAGACACACAGAGACCCATAGAGACACACAGAGACACACAGAGACCCATAGAGACCCAAAGAGATACACAGAAACCCATAGAGACACAGAGACACATGGATACCCATAGAGACCCATAGAGACCCACAGAGACACACAGACACCCACAGAGACACACAGAGACCCATAGAGACACACAGAGACCCATAGAGACACACAGAGACACACAGAGACCCATAGAGACACACAGAGACCCATAGAGATACACAGAGACCCACAGAGACCCACAGAGACCCACAGAGACTCACAGAGACACACAGAGACCCACAGAGACTCACAGAGACCCACAGAGACTCACAGAGACACACAGGGACCCACAGAGACACACACAGAGAACCACAGAGACTCACAGAGACCCACAGAGACCCACAGAGACTCACAGAGACCCACAGAGACCCATAGAGACACACAGAGACACACAGAGACCCATAGAGACCCACAGAGACACACAGAGACCCATAGAGACACACAGAGACCCATAGAGACCCATAGAGACCCACAGAGACACACAGAGACCCATAGAGACACACAGAGACCCATAGAGACCCATAGAGACACACAGAGACACACAGAGACCCATAGAGACACACAGAGATACACAGAAACCCATAGAGACTCACAAAGATACACAGAAACCCATAGAGACACAGAGACACACGGAGACCCATAGAGACCCATAGAGACCCACAGAGACACACAGAGACACACAGAGACACACAGAGACCCATAGAGATACACAGAGACACACAGAGACCCATAGAGATACACAGACCCATAGAGACTCACACAGAGACCCATAGAGACCCACAGAGACACACAGAGACCCACAGAGATACACAGAGACACATAGAGATCCATAGAGACCCATAGAGATCCATAGAGACCCATAGAGACCCATAGAGACACACAGAGACCCATAGAGACACACAGAGACCCATAGAGATACACAGACCCATAGAGACTCACACAGAGACCCATAGAGACCCACAGAGACACAGAGACACACAGAGACCCATAGAGACCCACGGAGACACACAGAGACTCACAGAGACCCACAGAGACCCATAGAGACCCATAGAGACCCACAGAGACACACAGAGACTCACAGAGACCCACAGAGACCCACAGAGACCCATAGAGACACACAGAGACACACAGAGACCCATAGAGACCCACAGAGACACACAGAGACACACAGAGACCCATAGAGATACACAGAGACACACAGAGACCCATAGAGATACACAGACCCATAGAGACTCACACAGAGACCCATAGAGACCCACAGAGACACACAGAGACCCACAGAGATACACAGAGACACATAGAGATCCACAGAGACCCATAGAGACCCATAGAGACACACAGAGACCCATAGAGACACACAGAGACCCATAGAGATACACAGACCCATAGAGACTCACACAGAGACCCATAGAGACCCACAGAGACACATAGAGACACACAGAGACCCATAGAGACCCACGGAGACACACAGAGACTCACAGAGACCCACAGAGACCCATAGAGACCCATAGAGACCCACAGAGACACACAGAGACTCACAGAGACCCACAGAGACCCACAGAGACACATAGAGACACACAGAGACCCATAGAGACCCACGGAGACACACAGAGACACACAGAGACTCACAGAGACCCACAGAGACTCACAGAGACCCACAGAGACTCACAGAGACCCATAGAGACACACAGAGACACACAGAGACCCATAGAGACACACAGAGACCCACAGAGACACACAGACACACAGACCCACAGAGACACACAGACACATAGAGACACAGAGACCCATAAAGACACACAGATACCTAGAGACACACATACACATAGAGATACACACAGACACATAAAGACACCCATAGAGATACACAGAGACCCACAGAGACCCACAGAGACACACACAGAGACACACAGAGACACAAAACAACAACCATTCTCCACGAAGTGTCGGTGACGTCACCACGATGCTCGTGCCAGGCTACGTGCACCTTGGTGGTCTCCCTCTTTAAGAAGGGGGACCGCACAGACTGTAACAACTACAGGGGCATCTCGCTCGGGAAAGGTCCTGGCAAGGATTATTCAACATCGCCTTGCCAGGCACGCTGAGGAGAGGCTTGCGGAGCCCCAATGCGGTTTCAGGAAAGGGCGGTCCTGCACAGATGCCATATTTTCTGTCCGTCTGCTACAGCAGAGGTGTAGGGAATTCCAACAAGACCTACATCTCTGCTTTATTGACCTGGTCAAGGCCTATGATACCATCAGTAGGCCTGGGCTCTGGGTCGTTCTTCGTGCTTTTGGAGTACCTGACCCTCTGCTCACGATCATTAAGGACCTTCATGATGGTGAGCGGGCCCGGGTAAAACTACGTGGCCGGGAGTCGGAGCCATTCCCTGTACACCTTGGGGTGCGACAGGGATGTCCTCTGGCTCCCACATTGTTTAACATCACACACACAGACTCACACACACACAGACTCACACACAGACACACACACAGACTCACTCACACACACAGACTCACACACACACACAGACTCACACACACACACAGACTCACTCACACACACACAGACTCACACACACAGACTCACACACTCACACACACACACTCACACACACACACAGACTCACACACACAGACTCACACACACAGACTCACACACACAGACTCATACACACAGACTCACACTCACAGACTCACACACACACACAGACTCACACACACAGACTCACACACACAGACTCACACACACAGACTCACACACACAGACTCACACACACTCACACACACACAGACTCACACACACAGACTCACACACACAGACTCACACTCACAGACTCACACACACACACAGACTCACACACACACACGACTCACACTCACACACGACTCACACACACAGACTCACACTCACACACACAGACTCACACACACACACAGACTCACACACACAGACTCACACTCACACACACAGACTCACACACACACAGACTCACACACACACAGACTCACACACACACACACAGACTCACACTCACACACGATTCACACACACACAGACTCACACACACAGACTCACACACACAGACACAGATGGACTCGATAATTATTTATTAATTTCCTTGCCATCTTCACGAGACATCAAAAATAAACCCAGCATGGTAACTCACTCCCTGCGACTCACACTCACAGAGACACACACACAGACACACACAGACAGACTCACACACACACAGACTCACACACACACAGACTCACACACACAGACTCACACACTCAGACTCACACAGACTCACACACAGATTCACAATCACACAGACTCACACCCGGGTGTGAGTCTGAGTCTCTCTGAGTCTCTCTGAGTGAGTCTCTGTGTGAGTCTCTGAGTCTCTGTTTGAGTCTCTGTGTGAGTCTCTGTGTCTCTGAGTGAGTCTGAGTGAGTCTCTGAGTGAGTCTCTGTGTGTGTCTGAGTGAGTCTCTCTCTGTGCGTGTCTGAGCAAGTCTCTGTGTGAGTCTGTGTGTCTCTGAGTGAGTCTGAGTGAGTCTCTGTGTGTGTCTCTGAGTGAGTCTGAGTGAGTCTCTGTGTGAGTCTCTGTGAGTCTCTGTCTCTCTCTGTCTCTCTGTGTGTCTGAGTGAGTCTCTGTGTGTGTCTGAGTGAGTCTCTGAGTGAGTCTCTGAGTGTCTCTGTGTGAGTCTCTAAGTGAGTCTCTGTGTGAGTCTCTGTGTGTGTCTGTGTGTGTGAGTGTGTGAGAGTGTATGTGTCTGTGTGAGTGTGTGAGTGTATGTGTGAGTGTGTGTAAGTGTATGTGTCTGTGTGAGTGTATGTGTCTGTGTGTGTGTATGTGTGTGAGTGTGTGTGAGTGTATGTGTCTGTGTGTGTGTGTATGTGTGTGAGTGTGTGTGAGTGTGTGTGAGTGTGTGTGTCTGTGTGAGTGTGTGTGTCTGTGTGAGTGTGTGTGTCTGTGTGAGTGTGTGTGTGTGAGTGTGTGTGAGTGTGTGTGAGTGTCTGTGTGTGTGTGAGTGTGTGTGTGAGTGTCTGTGTGTGTGTGAATGTATGTGTCTGTGTGAGTGTGTGTGAGTGTGTATGAGTGAGTGTGAGTCTGTGTGAGTGTGTGTGTGAGTGTGTGTGAGTGTGTGTGTGAGTCTGTGTGTGTGTGAGTGTATGTGTCTGTGTGAGTGTGTATGTGTCTGTGTGTGTGTGAGTCTGTGTGTGAGTGTGTGTGAGTCTCTGTGTGAGTCTGTGTGTATGTGTCTGTGTGTGTCTGTGTGTGTGTGAGTCTGTGTGTGAGTCTGTGAGTGTGTGTGTCTGTGTGTGTATGAGTCTGTGAGTGTGTGTGTCTGTGTGTGTATGAGTCTGTGTGTGTGAGTCTGTGTGTGTGTGTATGTGTCTGTGTGTCTGTGAGTGTGTGTGTCTGTGTGTGTGTGTGAGTCTGTCTGTGTGTGAGTGTGTCTGTGTGTGAGTGTGTGTGTCTGTGTGTGTGTGAGTCTGTGTGTGTGAGTGTGTGTGAGTCTGTGTGTGTGTGTGTGAGTGTATGTGTCTGTGTGTGTGTCTGTGTGTGTGTGAGTCTGTATGAGTGTGAGTCTGTGTGTGAGTGTGTGTGAGTGTGTGTGTGAGTGTGTGTGAGTGTATGTGAGTGTGTGTGAGTGTGTGTGTATGTGTCTGTGTGTGTGAGTCTCTGTGTGAGTCTGTGTGTATGTGTGTGTGTGTATGTGTCTGTGTGTATGTGTGTGTGTGTGAGTGTGTATGTCTGTGTGAGTGTGTGTGTCTGTGTGTGTGTGAGTCTGTGTGTGTGTGAGTCTGTGTGTGTGTGAGTCTGTGTGTGTGTGAGTCTGTGTGTGTGTGAGTCTGTGTGTGTGTGAGTCTCTGTGTGAGTCTGTGTGTGTGAGTGTCTGTGTGTGTGTGAGTCTGTGTGTGAGTCTGTATGAGTGAGTGTGTGTGTGAGTGTGTGTGTGAGTGTGTGTGTGAGTGTGTGTGTGAGTGTGTGTGTGTGAGTGTGTGTCTGTGTGTGTGAGTCTGTGTGTGTGTGTGAGTCTGTGAGTGTGTGTGAGTCTCTGTGAGTGTGTCTGTGTGTGTGTGTCTGAGTGTGTGTGAGTGTGTGAGTGAGTCTCTGAGTGTCTGTGTGAGTCTGTGTCTGTGTGTGTGTCTGAGTGTGTGTCTGAGTGTGTGTGAGTGTGTGTGTCTGTGTGTGTGAGTGAGTGTGTGCATGAGTCTATGTGAGTGTCTATGTGTGTGAGTGTGTGTGAGTGTGTGTATGAGTCTATGTGTGTGTCTGTGTGACTGTGAGTGTGTGTGTATGAGTCTATGTGTGTGTCTGTGTGACTGTGAGTGTGTGTGTGTATGAGTCTATGTGAGTGTGTCTGTGTGTGTCTCACTCTCTGTGTGTTTGTGTGTGTGTGTCTGTGTGTGTGTGAGTCTGTGTGTGTATGAGTGTCTCTGTGTGTGTCTGTGTGTTTGTGTCTATGAGTGTGTGTGTGAGTTTGTGTGTGTGAGTGAGTGTGTGTATGAGTCTGTGTGTGTCTGTGTGTGTGAGTGTGACTGTGTGTGACTGTGTCTGTGTGTTTGTGTGTGACTGTGTCTGTGTCACACTGAACAGTCACTCGCCTGAACCTGATTATGACAAAACGGGACTACAAAAAATATCGCAAACAATATCCGACGTTTTGGCCCCACATACAAAATCAGCCACACCAATTTCAGGTCACTCACTTCGGTGAGTGAGTGGGTGAGTGAGTGGGTGGGTGGGTGAGTGAGTGGGTGAGTGGGTGGGTGAGTGGGTGGGTGGGTGAGTGGGTGGGTGAGTGGGTGAGTGGGTGGGTGAGTGGGTGAGTGGGTGAGTGAGTGGGTGAGTGGGTGGGTGGGTGAGTGGGTGGGTGAGTGGGTGAGTGGGTGGGTGAGTGGGTGAGTGGGTGAGTGAGTGGGTGAGTGGGTGAGTGGGTGAGTGGGTGGGTGAGTGGGTGAGTGGGTGAGTGGGTGGGTGAGTGAGTGGGTGAGTGGGTGGGTGGGTGAGTGGGCGGGTGAGTGGGTGAGTGAGTGAGTGGGTGAGTGGGTGGGTGAGTGGGTGAGTGAGTGAGTGGGTGAGTGGGTGAGTGGGTGGGTGAGTGGGTGGGTGGGTGAGTGGGCGGGTGAGTGGGTGAGTGAGTGAGTGGGTGAGTGGGTGGGTGAGTGGGTGAGTGAGTGAGTGGGTGAGTGGGTGAGTGGGCGGGTGAGTGGGTGAGTGAGTGAGTGGGTGAGTGGGTGGGTGAGTGAGTGGGTGAGTGGGTGGGTGGGTGAGTGGGTGGGTGAGTGGGTGAGTGAGTGAGTGAGTGGGTGAGTGGGTGAGTGAGTGAGTGGGTGAGTGGGTGGGTGGGTGAGTGGGTGGGTGAGTGGGTGAGTGGTGAGTGGGTGAGTGGGTGAGTGAGTGGGTGAGTGGGTGAGCGAGTGGTGAGTGGGTGGGTGGGTGAGTGAGTGGGTGAGTGAGTGAGTGGGTGAGTGGGTGAGTGAGTGAGTGGGTGAGTGAGTGAGTGGGTGAGTGGGTGAGTGAGTGGTGAGTGGGTGAGTGAGTGGTGAGTGAGTGAGTGAGTGGTGAGTGGGTGAGTGAGTGGGTGAGTGAGTGGTGAGTGAGTGGTGAGTGAGTGGGTGGGTGAGTGAGTGGGTGAGTGAGTGGGTGAGTGGGTGGGTGAGTGAGTGGGTGAGTGAGTGGGTGAGTGAGTGGGTGAGTGAGTGAGTGGGTGGGTGGGTGAGTGGTGAGTGAGTGGGTGGGTGAGTGAGTGGGTGAGTGAGTGGGTGAGCGAGTGGTGAGTGGGTGAGTGAGTGGTGAGTGGGTGAGTGAGTGAGTGGGTGAGTGGGTGAGTGAGTGGGTGAGTGAGTGGGTGAGTGAGTGAGTGAGTGGTGAGTGGGTGAGTGAGTGAGTGAGTGGGTGAGTGGGTGAGTGAGTGGGTGAGTGGGTGAGTGAGTGGGTGAGTGAGTGAGTGGGTGAGTGGGTGAGTGGGTGAGTGGGTGGGTGAGTGGGTGAGTGGGTGGGTGAGTGAGTGGGTGAGTGGGTGGGTGGGTGAGTGGGCGGGTGAGTGGGTGAGTGAGTGAGTGGGTGAGTGGGTGGGTGAGTGGGTGAGTGAGTGAGTGGGTGAGTGGGTGAGTGGGTGGGTGAGTGGGTGGGTGGGTGAGTGGGCGGGTGAGTGGGTGAGTGAGTGAGTGGGTGAGTGGGTGGGTGAGTGGGTGAGTGAGTGAGTGGGTGAGTGGGTGAGTGGGCGGGTGAGTGGGTGAGTGAGTGAGTGGGTGAGTGGGTGGGTGAGTGAGTGGGTGAGTGGGTGGGTGGGTGAGTGGGTGAGTGAGTGAGTGAGTGGGTGAGTGGGTGAGTGAGTGAGTGGGTGAGTGGGTGGGTGGGTGAGTGGGTGGGTGAGTGGGTGAGTGGTGAGTGGGTGAGTGGGTGAGTGAGTGGGTGAGTGGGTGAGCGAGTGGTGAGTGGGTGGGTGGGTGAGTGAGTGGGTGAGTGAGTGAGTGGGTGAGTGGGTGAGTGAGTGAGTGGGTGAGTGAGTGAGTGGGTGAGTGGGTGAGTGAGTGGTGAGTGGGTGAGTGAGTGGTGAGTGAGTGAGTGAGTGGTGAGTGGGTGAGTGAGTGGGTGAGTGAGTGAGTGGTGAGTGGTGAGTGAGTGGGTGGGTGAGTGAGTGGGTGAGTGAGTGGGTGAGTGGGTGGGTGAGTGAGTGGGTGAGTGAGTGGGTGAGTGAGTGGGTGAGTGAGTGAGTGGGTGGGTGGGTGAGTGGTGAGTGAGTGGGTGGGTGAGTGAGTGGGTGAGTGAGTGGGTGAGCGAGTGGTGAGTGGGTGAGTGAGTGGTGAGTGGGTGAGTGAGTGAGTGGGTGAGTGGGTGAGTGAGTGGGTGAGTGAGTGGGTGAGTGAGTGAGTGAGTGGTGAGTGGGTGAGTGAGTGAGTGAGTGGGTGAGTGGGTGAGTGAGTGGGTGAGTGGGTGAGTGAGTGGGTGAGTGAGTGAGTGGGTGAGTGGTTACCCATCGTAACATCAAATCTCAAGTTTAACTTTTAAACCAAAAATAAACAATCCATTAATCTCTCCATACGTGGTGGCGGTGGTGGTGTTAATGGTGGTTGTTGTGGCTATTGTTGTTGTTGTGGTTGTTGTTGTTGTGGTATTTGTTGTTGTTGTGTTTGTAGTTGTTGTTGTGGTGGTTGTTGTGGTTGTGTTAGTGGTTGTTGTTGCTGTGGTTGTTCTGGCTGTTGTTGTTGTGGTATTTGTTGTTGTTGTGTTTGTAGTTGTTGTTGTGGTTGTTGTTGTGGTTGTTGTGCTGGTTGTTGTTATTGTTATGGTTGTGGTGGTTGTTGTTGTTGTGGTTGTTGTTGTTGTTGTGGTAGTAGTTGTGTTGTGGTTGTTGTTATTGTTGTTATGGTTGTTGTTATTGTTGTTGTTTTGGTTGTTGTGGTTCTTCGTTCTTGTCAATGCAGTAGCTGCCCTAAGCAGACACACACACGGTTACCATAGTTACAGTCATCACGGTTACCATAGTTACAGTCACCATAGTTACAGTCACCATAGTTACAGTCGTCACGGTTACCATAGTTACAGTCGTCACGGTTACCATAGTTACAGTCACCACGGTTACCATAGTTACAGTCACCACGGTTACCATAGTTACAGTCACCACGGTCACCATAGTTACAGTCATCACGGTTACCATAGTTACAGTCACCACGGTTACCATAGTTACAGTCACCACGGTTACCATAGTTACAGTCGTCACGGTTACCATAGTTACAGTCGTCAC
This sequence comes from Petromyzon marinus, assembly GCF_048934315.1. Classification (NCBI taxonomy): domain Eukaryota; kingdom Metazoa; phylum Chordata; class Hyperoartia; order Petromyzontiformes; family Petromyzontidae; genus Petromyzon; species Petromyzon marinus. Next base: position 346,751 of record NW_027422649.1, read on the forward strand.
GGTTACCATAGTTACAGTCGTCACGGTCACCATAGTTACAGTCGTCACGGTTACCATAGTTACAGTCGTCACGGTTACCATAGTTACAGTCGTCACGGTTACCATAGTTACAGTCGTCACGGTCACCATAGTTACAGTCGTCACGGTCACCATAGTTACAGTCGTCACGGTTACCATAGTTACAGTCATCACGGTAACCATAGTTACAGTCGTCACGGTTACCATAGTTACAGTCGTCACGGTTACCATAGTTACAGTCGTCACGGTTACCATAGTTACAGTCACCACGGTTACCATAGTTACAGTCACCACGGTTACCATAGTTACAGTCACCACGGTCACCATAGTTACAGTCATCACGGTTACCATAGTTACAGTCACCACGGTTACCATAGTTACAGTCGTCACGGTTACCATAGTTACAGTCGTCACGGTTACCATAGTTACAGTCGTCACGGTCACCATAGTTACAGTCGTCACGGTCACCATAGTTACAGTCGTCACGGTTACCATAGTTACAGTCGTCACGGTTACCATAGTTACAGTCACCACGGTCACCGTAGTTAGTCACCACGGTTACCATAGTTACAGTCACCATGGTTACCGTAGTTACAGTCACCACGGTTACCATAGTTACAGTCATCACGGTTACCATAGTTACAGTCACCACGGTCACCATAGTTACAGTCACCACGGTCACCATAGTTACAGTCACCACGGTTACCATAGTTACAGTCGTCACGGTTACCATAGTTACTGTCACCACGGTTACCATAGTTACAGTCACCACGGTCACCGTAGTTACAGTCACCACGGTCACCATAGTTACAGTCACCACGGTCACCATAGTTACAGTCGTCACGGTTACCATAGTTACAGTCGTCACGGTTACCATAGTTACAGTCACCACGGTCACCATAGTTACAGTCGTCACCATGGTTACGATAGTTACAGTCACCACGGTCACCATAGTTAGTCGTCACCATGGTTACCATAGTTACAGTCGCCACGGTCACCATAGTTACAGTCACCACGGTTACCATAGTCACAGTCACCACGGTTACCATAGTTACTTAGCTGTTACCATAGTTAGCATAGTTACACAACTGTTACCATAGTTACAGCCACCACGGTTACCATAGTTACAGTCACCACGGTTACCATAGTTACTTAGCTGTTACCGTAGTTACAGTCACCACGGTTACCATAGTTACAGTCACCACGGTTACCATAGTTACTTAGCTGTTACCATACTTTTCCTCGTGCTGCTGGTTGCCATGGTTACCAATGTTGCTGGTTGCCATGGTTACCCATGTTGCTATTTTTCCTGGTTACCCGTGTTGCCGGTTGCCCCGGTTACCAATATTGCCGGTTGCCACGGTTACCCGTGTTGGCAGTTGCCACGGTTACCACCAATGTCGCCGGTTGCCATGGTTACCTGCGCTTGCCGGCTGCCCGAGTTGCCGTGGTCACACCTCGCCGAGACCGTTGCCAGGGAGACCGTTGCCACGGAGACCGTTGCCAGGGAGACCGTTGCTAGGCGCCGTGGCTCCGCCCAGGGCGGCGAGCTCCGAGTCGGAGTCCCCATCGTCGCTGACGTCAGAGTAGTCGTCCCTAGTCACGTGGTGAGTCACTCAGTTAGTCACTCAGTCACTCAGTTAGTCACTCAACTAGTCACTCAGTTAGTCACTCAGTCACTCACTCACTCAGTCACTCACTCAGTCACTCACTCACTCACTCAGTTAGTCACTCAGTTAGTCACTCAGTTAGTTAGTTAGTTAGTCACTCAGTTAGTTAGTCACTCAACTAGTCACTCAGTCAGCTAGTCACTCACTCAGTCACTCACTCAGTCACTCACAGAGAGTCCCCATCGTCGCTGACGTCAGAGTAGTCGTCCCTGGTCACGTGGGGAGTCACTCAGTTAGTTAGTCACTCACTCACTCAGTTAGTCACTCAGTTAGTCACTCACTCACTCAGTTAGTCACTCAGTTACTCAGCTAGTCACTCAACTAGTCACTCAACTAGTCACTCAGTCAGTCACTCAGTCACTCAGTTAGTCACTCAGTCAGTCACTCAGTCAGTCAGTTAGTTAGTCACGTGGGGAGTCACTCAGTCACTCAGTTAGTCACTCAACTAGTCACTCAGTCACTCAGTCAGTCACTCAGTCACTCACTCACTCACTCAGTCACTCAGCTAGTCACTCAGTCACTCACAGAGAGTCCCCATCGTCGCTGACGTCAGAGTAGTCGTCCCTAGTCACGTGGGGAGTCACTCAGTTAGTTAGTCACTCAGTTAGTCACTCAGTTAGTCACTCAGTTAGTCACTCAGTCACTCACAGAGAGTCCCCATCGTCGCTGACGTCAGAGTAGTCGTCCCTAGTCACGTGGGGAGTCACTCAGTTAGTCACTCACTCAGTCAGTCACTCAGTTAGTTAGTCACTCAGTTAGTCACTCAGTCAGTCAGTCACTCACAGAGAGTCCCCATCGTCGCTGACGTCAGAGTAGTCGTCCCTAGTCACGTGGGGAGTCACTCAGTTAGTTAGTCACTCAGTTAGTCACTCAGTTAGTCACTCAGTTAGTCACTCAGTCACTCACAGAGAGTCCCCATCGTCGCTGACGTCAGAGTAGTCGTCCCTAGTCACGTGGGGAGTCACTCAGTTAGTCACTCACTCAGTCAGTCACTCAGTTAGTTAGTCACTCAGTTAGTCACTCAGTCAGTCAGTCACTCACAGAGAGTCCCCATCGTCGCTGACGTCAGAGTAGTCGTCCCTGGTCACGTGGGGAGTCACTCACTCAGTTAGTTAGTCACTCACTCAGTTAGTCACTCAGTCACTCAGCTAGTCACTCAGTCAGTCACTCAGTTAGTCACTCAGTCAGTCAGTCACTCACAGAGAGTCCCCATCGTCGCTGACGTCAGAGTAGTCGTCCCTAGTCACGTGGGGAGTCACTCAGTTAGTTAGTCACTCAGTCAGTTAGTTAGTCAGTTAGTTAGTTAGTTAGTCACGTGGGGAGTCACTCAGTTAGTTAGTCACTCAGTCAGTTAGTTAGTCACTCAGTTAGTTAGTTAGTCACGTGGGGAGTCACTCAGTTAGTTAGTCACTCAGTCAGTTAGTTAGTCAGTTAGTTAGTCACTCAGTTAGTCACTCAGTCACGTGGGGAGTCACTCAGTCAGCTAGTCACTCAACTAGTCACTCAGTTAGTCACTCAGTCACTCACTCAGTCACTCACTCACTCAGTCACTCAGTTAGTCACTCAGTCACTCACTCAGTCACTCACTCAGTTAGTCACTCAGTCACTCACAGAGAGTCCCCATCGTCGCTGACGTCAGAGTAGTCGTCCCTAGTCACGTGGGGAGTCACTCAGTCACTCAGTTAGTCACTCAGTTAGTTAGTCAGTTAGTCACTCAGTTAGTTAGTTAGTCACTCAGTTAGTCACTCAGTTAGTCACTCAGTTAGTTAGTCAGTTAGTCACTCAGTTAGTTAGTCAGTTAGTCACTCAGTTAGTTAGTTAGTCACTCAGTTAGTCACTCAGTTAGTCACTCAGTTAGTTAGTCAGTTAGTCACTCAGTTAGTTAGTTAGTCACTCAGTTAGTCACTCAGTCAGTTAGTCACGTGGGGAGTCACTCAAGCAGTTAGTCACTCAGTTAGTCACTCAGTCACTCACTCAGTCACTCACTCACTCAGTCACTCACAGAGAGTCCCCATCGTCGCTGACGTCAGAGTAGTCGTCCCTAGTCACGTGGGGAGTCACTCACTCAGTCACTCAGTCAGTCACTCAACTAGTCACTCAGTTAGTCACTCAGTTAGTCACTCAGTTAGTTAGTCAGTTACTCACTCAGTCACTCACTCAGTTAGTCACTCAGTCACTCACAGAGAGTCCCCATCGTCGCTGACGTCAGAGTAGTCGTCCCTAGTCACGTGGGGAGTCACTCAGTCACTCAGTTAGTCACTCAGTTAGTTAGTCAGTTAGTCACTCAGTTAGTTAGTTAGTCACTCAGTTAGTCACTCAGTTAGTCACTCAGTTAGTTAGTCAGTTAGTCACTCAGTTAGTTAGTCAGTTAGTCACTCAGTTAGTTAGTTAGTCACTCAGTTAGTCACTCAGTTAGTCACTCAGTTAGTTAGTCAGTTAGTCACTCAGTTAGTTAGTTAGTCACTCAGTTAGTCACTCAGTCAGTTAGTCACTCAGTCAGTTAGTCACGTGGGGAGTCACTCAGTTAGTCACTCAGTCAGTTAGTCACGTGGGGAGTCACTCAAGCAGTTAGTTAGTCACTCAGTCACTCACTCAGTCACTCACTCACTCAGTCACTCACAGAGAGTCCCCATCGTCGCTGACGTCAGAGTAGTCGTCCCTAGTCACGTGGGGAGTCACTCACTCAGTCACTCAGTCAGTCACTCAACTAGTCACTCAGTTAGTCACTCAGTTAGTCACTCAGTTAGTTAGTCAGTTACTCACTCAGTCACTCACTCAGTTAGTCACTCAGTCACTCACAGAGAGTCCCCATCGTCGCTGACGTCAGAGTAGTCGTCCCTAGTCACGTGGGGAGTCACTCAGTTAGTCACTCAGTTAGTCACTCAGTCAGTCAGTTAGTTAGTCACTCAGTCACTCAGCTAGTCACTCAGTCAGTCACTCACAGAGAGTCCCCATCGTCGCTGACGTCAGAGTAGTCGTCCCTAGTCACGTGGGGAGTCACTCAGTTAGTTAGTCACTCAGTTAGTCACTCAGTTAGTCACTCAGTTAGTCACTCAGTCACTCAGTCACTCACAGAGAGTCCCCATCGTCGCTGACGTCAGAGTAGTCGTCCCTAGTCACGTGGTGAGTCACTCAGTTAGTCACTCAGTTAGTCACTCAGTCACTTAGTCACTCACAGAGAGTCCCCATCGTCGCTGACGTCAGAGTAGTCGTCCCTAGTCACGTGGTGAGTCACTCAGTTAGTCACTCAGTTAGTCACTCAGTCACTTAGTCACTCACAGAGAGTCCCCATCGTCGCTGACGTCAGAGTAGTCGTCCCTAGTCACGTGGGGAGTCACTCAGTTAGTCACTCAGTTAGTCACTCAGTTAGTCACTCAGTTAGTCACTCAGTTAGTTAGTTAGTTAGTCACTCAGTTAGTTAGTCACTCAACTAGTCACTCAGTCAGCTAGTCACTCACTCAGTCACTCACTCAGTCACTCACAGAGAGTCCCCATCGTCGCTGACGTCAGAGTAGTCGTCCCTGGTCACGTGGGGAGTCACTCAGTTAGTTAGTCACTCACTCACTCAGTTAGTCACTCAGTTAGTCACTCACTCACTCAGTTAGTCACTCAGTTACTCAGCTAGTCACTCAACTAGTCACTCAACTAGTCACTCAGTCAGTCACTCAGTCACTCAGTTAGTCACTCAGTCAGTCACTCAGTCAGTCAGTTAGTTAGTCACGTGGGGAGTCACTCAGTCACTCAGTTAGTCACTCAACTAGTCACTCAGTCACTCAGTCAGTCACTCAGTCACTCACTCACTCACTCAGTCACTCAGCTAGTCACTCAGTCACTCACAGAGAGTCCCCATCGTCGCTGACGTCAGAGTAGTCGTCCCTAGTCACGTGGGGAGTCACTCAGTTAGTTAGTCACTCACTCACTCAGTTAGTCACTCAGTCACTCAGCTAGTCACTCAGTCAGTCACTCAGTTAGTCACTCAGTCAGTCAGTCACTCACAGAGAGTCCCCATCGTCGCTGACGTCAGAGTAGTCGTCCCTAGTCACGTGGGGAGTCACTCAGTTAGTTAGTCACTCAGTCAGTTAGTCAGTTAGTTAGTCACTCAGTTAGTTAGTTAGTTAGTCACTCAGTTAGTTAGTTAGTCAGTTAGTTAGTCACTCAGTTAGTTAGTTAGTTAGTCACTCAGTTAGTCACTCAGTCACGTGGGGAGTCACTCAGTCAGCTAGTCACTCAACTAGTCACTCAGTTAGTCACTCAGTCACTCACTCAGTCACTCACTCACTCAGTCACTCACTCAGTCACTCAGTTAGTCACTCAGTCACTCACTCAGTCACTCACTCAGTCACTCACTCAGTCACTCAAAGAGAGTCCCCATCGTCGCTGACGTCAGAGTAGTCGTCCCTAGTCACGTGGGGAGTCACTCAGTCACTCAGTTAGTTAGTCAGTTAGTCACTCAGTTAGTTAGTTAGTCACTCAGTTAGTCACTCAGTTAGTCACTCAGTTAGTTAGTCAGTTAGTCACTCAGTTAGTTAGTTAGTCACTCAGTTAGTCACTCAGTCAGTTAGTCACGTGGGGAGTCACTCAGTTAGTCACTCAGTCAGTTAGTCACGTGGGGAGTCACTCAAGCAGTTAGTTAGTCACTCAGTTAGTCACTCAGTCACTCAGTCAGTCAGTCACTCAGTTAGTCACTCAGTCACTCACTCAGTCACTCACTCACTCAGTCACTCACAGAGAGTCCCCATCGTCGCTGACGTCAGAGTAGTCGTCCCTAGTCACGTGGGGAGTCACTCACTCAGTCACTCAGTCAGTCACTCAACTAGTCACTCAGTTAGTCACTCAGTTAGTTAGTCAGTTAGTCACTCAGTCAATCACTCAGTCACTCACTCAGTCACTCACAGAGAGTCACCATCGTCGCTGACGTCAGAGTAGTCGTCCCTAGTCACGTGGGGAGTCACTCAGTTAGTCACTCAACTAGTCACTCAGTTAGTCACTCAGTCACTCAGTTAGTCACTCAGTCACTCACAGAGAGTCACCATCGTCGCTGACGTCAGAGTAGTCGTCCCTAGTCATGTGGGGAGTCACTCAACTAGTCACTCACTCACTCAGCTAGTCACTCAGTCATGTGGGAAGTCACTCAGTTAGTCACTCACTCACTCAGTCACTCACTCAGTTAGTTAGTCACGTGGGGAGTCACTCAGTCACTCACCACTCACTCACCACTCACTCACCCACCCACTCACTCACCACTCACTCACTCACTCCTCACCACTCACCACTCACCCACTCACTCACCACTCACTCACCACTCACTCACTCACTCCTCACTCACTCACCACTCACCCACTCACTCACCACTCACTCACCACTCACTCACCCACCCACTCACTCACCCACTCACTCAGCACTCACTCACCACTCACTCACTCACCACTCACTCACCACTCACTCACTCACCCACTCACCCACTCACTCACCACTCACCACTCACTCACCACTCACTCACTCACCCACTCACTCACCACTCACTCACCACTCACTCACCTCTCACTCACCACTCACCACTCACTCACCACTCACTCACCACTCACTCACTCACCCACTCACTCACCCACTCACTCACCACTCACTCAGTCACTCACTCAGTCACTTAGTCACTCACTCAGTCACTCAGTTAGTCACTCAGTCAGTCAGTCATTCACTCACAGAGAGTCCCCATCGTCGCTGACGTCAGAGTAGTCGTCCCTAGTCACGTGGGGAGTCACTCAGTTAGTCACTCAGTTAGTCACTCAGTTAGTCACTCAGTTAGTCACTCAGTTAGTCACTCACTCAGTTAGTCACGTGGGGAGTCACTCAAGCAGTTAGTTAGTCACTCAGTCAGTCACTCAGTCAGTCAGTCAGTCACTCAGTTAGTCACTCAGTCACTCACTCGGTCACTCACAGAGAGTCCCCATCGTCGCTGACGTCAGAGTAGTCATCCCTAGTCACGTGGGGAGTCACTCAACTAGTCACTCACTCCCCCAGCCAGTCACTCCCCCAGCCAGTCACTCCCCCAGCCAGTCACTCCCCCAGCCAGTCACTCCCCCAGCCAGCCACTCCCCCAGCCACTCCCCCAGCCACTCCCCCAGCCACTCCCCCAGTCACTCCCCCAGTCACTCTCCCAGACACGTACCGGGGGGACAGTTACCCAGTCAGTCACTCCCCCAGTCACCCAGTCACTTCCCCAGTCACTCCCCCAGTCACCCAGTCACTCCCCCAGTCACCCAGTCACTCCCCAGTCAGTCACTCCCCCAGTCACCCAGTCACTCCCCAGTCACCCAGTCACTCCCCCAGTCACCCAGTCACTCCCCCAGTCACCCAGTCACTCCCCCAGTCACCCAGTCACTCCCCTAGTCCCCCAGTCACCCAGGCACTCCCCCAGCCAGTCACTCCCCCAGTCACTCACCCAGTCAGTCACTCACCCAGTCAGTCACTCACCCAGTCAGTCACTCACCCAGTCAGTCACTCACCCAGTCAGTCACTCCCCCAGTCACCCAGTCACTCCCCCAGTCACCCAGTCACTCCCCAGTCACTCCCCAGTCACTCCCCCAGGCACGTACCGGGGAGACAGTCACTCCCCCAGCCACCCAGTCACTCCCCCAGCCACCCAGTCACTCCCCCAGCCACACAGTCACTCCCCCAGCCACACAGTCACTCCCCCACTCACCCAGTCACTCCCCCACTCACCCAGTCACTCCCCCAGTCACTCCCCCAGTCACCCAGTCACTCCCCCAGTCACTCCCCCAGTCACCCACTCCCCCAGTCACTCCCCAGTCACCCAGTCACTCCCCAGTCACTCCCCAGTCACTCCCCCAGGCACGTACCGTGGAGACAGTCACCCAGTCACTCCCCCAGTCACTCCCCCAGTCACCCACTCCCCCAGTCACTCCCCAGTCACCCAGTCACTCCCCAGTCACTCCCCCAGACACGTACCGTGGAGACAGTCACCCAGTCACTCCCCAGTCACTCCCCAGTCACTCCCCAGTCACTCCCCCAGTCACCCAGTCACTCCCCAGTCACTCCCCCAGTCACCCAGTCACTCCCCCAGTCACTCCCCAGTCACTCCCCCAGGCACGTACCATGGAGACAATCACCCAGTCACTCCCCCAGTCACTCCCCCAGTCACTCCCCCAGTCAGTCACTCCCCAGTCACTCCCCCAGGCACGTACCGTGGAGACAGTCACCCAGTCACTCCCCCAGTCACCCAGTCACTCCCCCAGTCACCCACTCCCCCAGTCACTCCCCCAGTCACTCCCAAGCCAGTCACTCCCCAGTCACTCCCCAGTCACTCCCCCAGGCACGTACCGTGGAGACAATCACCCAGTCACTCCCCCAGTCACCCACTCCCCAGTCACTCCCCAGTCACTCCCCCAGTCACTCCCCAGTCACTCCCCAGTCACTCCCCCAGCCACGTACCATGGAGACAATCACCCAGTCACTCCCCCAGTCACTCCCCAGTCACTCCCCAGTCACCCAGTCACTCCCCCAGTCACTCCCCAGTCACTCCCCCAGGCACGTACCGTGGAGACAGTCACCCAGTCACTCCCTAGTCACCCAGTCACTCTCCCAGTCAGTCACTCCCCAGTCACTCCCCAGTCACTCCCCCAGCCACGTACCGTGGAGACAATCACCCAGTCACTCCCCCAGTCACCCACTCCCCCAGTCACTCCCCAGTCACCCACTCCCCCAGTCACTCACCCAGTCACTCCCCAGTCACTCCCCAGTCACTCCCCCAGGCACGTACCGTGGAGACAGTCACCCAGTCACTCCCCCAGTCCACTCCCCCAGTCACTCCCCCAGTCACTCCCCCAGTCACTCCCCAGTCACTCCCCCAGCCACGTACCGTGGAGACAGTCACTCCCCCAGTCAGTCACTCCCCAGTCACTCCCCCAGTCACTCCCCCAGTCACTCCCCAGTCACTCCCCCAGTCACTCCCCCAGTCACTCCCCAGTCACTCCCCAGTCACTCCCCCAGGCACGTACCGTGGAGACAATCACCCAGTCACTCCCCCAGTCACTCCCCAGTCACTCCCCCAGTCACCCAGTCACTCCCCCAGTCACTCCCCAGTCACTCCCCCAGACACGTACCGTGGAGACAATCACCCAGTCACTCCCCCAGTCACTCCCCCAGTCACTCCCCCAGTCACTCCCCAGTCACTCACCAGTCACTCCCCAGTCACTCCCCCAGCCACGTACCGGGGGGACAGTCACCCAGTCACTCCCCCAGCCAGTCACTCCCCCAGTCACTCCCCCAGTCAGTCACTCCCCAGTCACTCCCCCAGACACGTACCGTGGAGACAGTCACCCAGTCACTCCCCCAGTCACCCAGTCACTCCCCAGTCACTCCCCAGTCACTCCCCAGTCACTCCCCCAGACACGTACCGTGGAGACAATCACCCAGTCATCCCCCAGTCACTCCCCAGTCACTCCCCCAGCCACGTACCGGGGAGACAGTCACCCAGTCACTCCCCCAGTCACTCCCCCAGTCACTCCCCCACTCACCCAGTCACTCACCCAGTCACCCACTCCCCCAGTCACTCCCCAGTCACTCCCCAGTCACTCCCCCAGGCACGTACCGTGGAGACAGTCACCCAGTCACTCCCCCAGTCACCCAGTCACTCCCCAGTCACTCCCCAGTCACTCCCCAGTCACTCCCCCAGACACGTACCGTGGAGACAATCACCCAGTCATCCCCCAGTCACTCCCCAGTCACTCCCCCAGCCACGTACCGGGGAGACAGTCACCCAGTCACTCCCCCAGTCACTCCCCCAGTCACTCCCCCACTCACCCAGTCACTCACCCAGTCACCCACTCCCCCAGTCACTCCCCAGTCACTCCCCAGTCACTCCCCCAGGCACGTACCGTGGAGACAGTCACCCAGTCACTCCCCAGTCACTCCCCCAGACACGTACCGTGGAGACAGTCACCCAGTCACTCCCCAGTCACTCCCCCAGTCACTCCCCACCCAGTCACTCCCCCAGACACGTACCGGGGGGGCAGTCACCCAGTCACTCCCCCAGTCACCCAGTCCACTCCCCCAGCCAGTCACTCCCCCAGTCACTCCCCAGTCACTCCCCCAGTCACCCACTCCCCCAGTCACTCCCCCAGTCACTCCCCAGTCACTCCCCCAGACACGTACCGTGGAGACAATCACCCAGTCACTCCCCCAGTCACTCCCCCAGTCACTCCCCCAGTCACTCCCCCAGTCAGTCACTCCCCAGTCAATCACTCCCCCAGTCACCCAGTCACTCCCCCAGTCACTCCCCCAGTCACCCAGTCACTCCCCAGTCACTCCCCCAGTCACTCCCCAGTCACTCCCCAGTCACTCCCCCGACACATACCATGGAGACAATCACCCAGTCACTCCCCCAGTCACTCCCCCAGTCACTCCCCCAGTCAGTCACTCCCCAGTCACTCCCCCAGGCACGTACCGTGGAGACAGTCACCCAGTCACCCAGTCACTCCCCCAGTCACCCAGTCACTCCCCAGTCACTCCCCAGTCACTCCCCCACTCACCCAGTCACTCCCCCAGTCACTCCCCCAGTCACCCAGTCACTCCCCCACTCCCCCAGTCACTCCCCAGTCACTCCCCCAGGCACATACCGTGGAGACAATCACCCAGTCACTCCCCAGTCACTCCCCCAGTCAGTCACTCCCCAGTCACTCACCCAGTCACTCCCCCAGTCACTCCCCAGTCACTCACCCACTCCCCCAGTCACTCCCCAGTCACCCAGTCACTCCCCCAGTCACTCCCCAGTCACCCAGTCACTCCCCCAGTCACTCCCCAGTCACTCCCCCAGGCACGTACCGGGGGGACAATCACCCAGTCACTCCCCCAGTCACCCAGTCACTCCCCCAGCCACCCAGTCACTCCCCAGTCACTCCCCCAGTCACTCCCCAGTCACTCCCCCAGGCACGTACCGTGGAGACAGTCACCCAGTCACTCCCCCAGTCACCCAGTCACTCCCCCAGTCACCCACTCCCCCAGTCACTCCCCAGTCACTCCCCCAGTCACTCCCCCAGTCACTCCCCCAGACACTCCCCCAGCCACTCCCCAGTCACTCCCCCAGGCACGTACCGTGGAGACAGTCACCCAGTCACTCCCCCAGTCACCCACTCCCCAGTCACTCCCCCAGTCACCCAGTCACTCCCCCAGTCAGTCACTCCCCAGTCACTCCCCCAGGCACGTACCGTGGAGACAGTCACCCAGTCACTCCCCCAGTCAGTCACTCCCCAGTCACTCCCCCAGTCACTCCCCCAGTCACCCAGTCACTCCCCCAGTCACTCCCCAGTCACTCCCCCAGTCACGTACCGTGGAGACAGTCACCCAGTCACTCCCCCAGTCACCCAGTCACTCCCCCAGTCACCCACTCCCCCAGTCACTCCCCAGTCACCCAGTCACTCCCCAAGTCACTCCCCCAGTCACTCCCCAGTCACTCCCCCAGTCACTCCCCCAGACACTCCCCCAGCCACTCCCCAGTCACTCCCCCAGGCAGGTACCATGGAGACAGTCACCCAGTCACTCCCCCAGTCACCCACTCCCCAGTCACTCCCCAGTCACCCAGTCACTCCCCCAGTCACTCCCCAGTCACTCCCCCAGTCACCCAGTCACTCCCCAGCCAGTCACTCTCCCAGTCACTCCCCCAGGCACGTACCGGGGAGACAGTCACCCAGTCACTCCCCCAGTCACTCCCCCAGTCACTCCCCCAGTCACCCAGTCACTCCCAAGCCAGTCACTCCCCAGTCACTCCCCCAGGCACGTACCGTGGAGACAATCACCCAGTAACTCCCCCAGTCAGTCACTCCCCCAGTCAGTCACTCCCCCAGTCACTCCCCAGTCACTCCCCCAGTCAGTCACTCCCCAGTCACTCCCCAGTCACTCCCCAGTCACTCCCCCAGGCACGTACCGTGGAGACAATCTGCAACCCCTCTGCAGGAAGCTCTGGAGCTTGCCAGCGGCGCTGAGCAGTAGACCCAGGTAGACGGGAGAAGGAGACATGGGTCTGGAGGTGAACTCGGGGTGGAACTGGACCCCCACAAAAAACGGATGGTCTGGGGAGAGAGACACAGAGAGAGAGGGTGGGTGGGTGGGTGGGTTGGTGGGTGGGTGGGTGAGTGGGTGGGTGGGTGGGTGAGTGGGTGAGTGGGTGAGTGAGTGGGTGAGTGAGTGGGGGGGTGAGTGGGTGAGTGAGTGGGGGGGTGAGTGGGTGAGTGAGTGGGTGAGTGGGTGGGTGAGTGAGTGGGTGAGTGGGTGAGTGGGTGGGTAGGTGGGTGAGTGGGTGAGTGGGTGGGTGGGTGAGTGAGTGGGTGAGTGGGTGAGTGAGTGAACGGGTGGGTGGGTGAGTGGGTGGGTGAGTGAGTGAACGGGTGGGTGGGTGAGTGGGTGGGTGAGTGGGTGGGTGAGTGGGTGAGTGAGTGGGTGAGTGGGTGGGTGAGTGGGTGAGTGGGTTGGTGGGTGAGTGGGTGAGTGGGTGGGTGGGTGAGTGGGTGGGTTGGTGGGTGAGTGGGTGGGTTGGTGAGTGAGTGGGTGGGTGAGTGGGTGAGTGGGTGGGTGAGTGGGTGAGTGGGTGAGTGAGTGGGTGGGTTGGTGAGTGAGTGGGTGAGCGGGTGGGTGAGTGAGTGGGTGAGTGGGTGGGTGAGTGAGTGAGTGAGTGGGTGAGTGGGTGGGTGAGTGGGTAGGTGGGTGAGTGAGTGGGTGAGTGAGTGAGTGAGTGGATGGGTGAGTGTGTGGTTGAGTAATGTGGTGAATGATGTGGTGAGTAATGTGGTGAGTGAGTAACGTGGTGAGTGATGTGGTGAGTAATGTGGTGAGTGAGTAACGTGGTGAGTGATGTGGTGAGTGAGTGAGTGGGTGAGTGACGTGGTGAGTGATGTGGTGAGTGACGTGGTGAGTGACGTGGTGAGTGAGTGACGTGGTGAGTGACGTGGTGAGTGAGTGAGTGACGTGGTGAGTGACGTGGTGAGTGATGTGGTGAGTAACGTGGTGAGTGACGTGGTGAGTGACGTGGTGAGTGAGTGACGTGGTGAGTGACGTGGTGAGTGACGTGGTGAGTGATGTGGTGAGTGACATGGTGAGTGAGTAACCTGGTGAGTGACGTGGTGAGTGACGTGGTGAGTGACGTGGTGAGTGACGTGGTGAATGACGTGGTGAGTGAGTAACCTGGTGAGTGACGTGGTGAGTGACGTGGTGAGTGACGTGGTGAGTGACGTGGTGAGTGACGTGGTGAGTGATGTGGTGAGTGAATAACCTGGTGAGTGACGTGGTGAGTGACGTGGTGAGTGACGTGGTGAGTGATGTGGTGAGTGACGTGGTGAGTGATGTGGTGATAGATGTGGTGAGTGACGTGGTGAGTGATGTGGTGAGTGACGTGGTGAGTGAGTGAGTGATGTGGTGAGTGAGTGAGTGACGTGGCGAGTGATGTGGTGAGTGACGTGGTGAGTGATGTGGTGAGTGATGTGGTGAGTAACGTGGTGAGTGACGTGGTGAGTGACGTGGTGAGTGATGTGGTGAGTGAGTGAGTGACGTGGTGAGTGACGTGGTGAGTGACGTGGTGAGTGACGTGGTGAGTGACGTGGTGAGTGACGTGGTGAGTAACTTGGTGAGTGACGTGGTGAGTGACGTGGTGAGTAACGTGGTGAGTAACTTGGTGAGTGACGTGGTGAGTGATGTGGTGAGTGATGTGGTGAGTGATGTGGTGAGTGAATAACCTGGTGAGTGACGTGGTGAGTGACGTGGTGAGTGACGTGGTGAGTGATGTGGTGAGTGACGTGGTGAGTGATGTGGTGATAGATGTGGTGAGTGACGTGGTGAGTGATGTGGTGAGTGACGTGGTGAGTGAGTGAGTCACTCACCACGTCACTCACCAGGTTACTCACTCACCACGTCACTCACCACATCACTCACCACGTCACTCACCACGTCACTCACCACGTCACTCACCACGTCACTCACCAGGTTACTCACTCACCATGTCACTCACATCACTCACCACGTCACTCACCACGTCACTCACCACGTCACTCACCACGTCACTCACTCACCACGTCACTCACCACGTTACTCACCACATCACCCACCCACTCACTCACCCACCCACCCACTCACTCACCCACTCACTCACCCACCCACTCACCCACTCACCCACCCACTCACCCACCCACTCACCCACCCACCCGTTCACTCACCCACTCACTCACCCCCTCACCCACCTACCCACCCACTCACTCACCCACTCACTCACCCACCCACCCACCAACCCACCAATCCACCCACCCACCCACCCTCTCTCTCTGTGTCTCTCTCCCCAGACCATCCGTTTTTTGTGGGGGTCCACATCACTCACCACGTCACTCACCAGGTTACTCACTCACCACGTCACTCACCACATCACTCACCACGTCACTCACCACATTACTCACCACGTCACTCACCACATCACTCACCACGTCACTCACCACATCACTCACCCCGTCACTCACCACGTCACTCACCACGTCACTCACCACGTCACTCACCACATCACTCACCACGTCACTCACTCACCACATCACTCACCACGTCACTCACCACGTCACTCACCACATCACTCACCACGTCACTCACCACATCACTCACCACGTCACTCACCACGTGGTGAGTGATGTGGTGAGTGACATGGTGAGTGAGTGAGTGATGTGGTGAGTGAGTGAGTGACGTGGTGAGTGATGTGGTGAGTGACGTGGTGAGTGATGTGGTGAGTGATGTGGTGAGTAACGTGGTGAGTGACGTGGTGAGTGACGTGGTGAGTGACGTGGTGAGTGACGTGGTGAGTGATGTGGTGAGTGACGTGGTGAGTGACGTGGTGAGTGACGTGGTGAGTGAGTGACGTGGTGAGTGATGTGGTGAGTGACGTGGTGAGTGATGTGGTGAGTGACGTGGTGAGTGACGTGGTGAGTGACGTGGTGAGTGACGTGGTGAGTGATGTGGTGAGTGAGTGACGTGGTGAGTGATGTGGTGAGTGACGTGGTGAGTGACGTGGTGAGTGACGTGGTGAGTGACGTGGTGAGTGACGTGGTGAGTGACGTGGTGAGTGACGTGGTGAGTAATGTGGTGAGTGACGTGGTGAGTGACGTGGTGAGTGACGTGGTGAGTGACGTGGTGAGTGACGTGGTGAGTGACGTGGTGAGTGACGTGGTGAGTGATGTGGTGAGTGACGTGGTGAGTGATGTGGTGAGTGACGTGGTGAGTGATGTGGTGAGTGATGTGGTGAGTGATGTGGTGAGTGAGTGAGTGACGTGGTGAGTGACGTGGTGAGTGACGTGGTGAGTAACGTGGTGAGTGACGTGGTGAGTGATGTGGTGAGTGATGTGGTGAGTGAGTGACGTGGTGAGTGACGTGGTGAGTGACGTGGTGAGTGACGTGGTGAGTGACGTGGTGAGTGACGTGGTGAGTGATGTGGTGAGTGAGTGAGTGACGTGGTGAGTGACGTGGTGAGTGAGTGATGTGGTGAGTGATGTGGTGAGTGACGTGGTGAGTGACGTGGTGAGTGACGTGGTGAGTGAGTGATGTGGTGAGTGAGTGAGTGAGTAACGTGGTGAGTGACGTGGTGAGTGACGTGGTGAGTGACGTGGTGAGTGACGTGGTGAGTGACGTGGTGAGTGACGTGGTGAGTGACGTGGTGAGTGACGTGGTGAGTGACGTGGTGAGTGAGTGAGTGACGTGGTGAGTGACGTGGTGAGTGACGTGGTGAGTGACGTGGTGAGTGACGTGGTGAGTGACGTGGTGAGTGACGTGGTGAGTGATCTCACCATCTAACTCCAGCACCTCCATCCTCACTCCGTCAGCATCTTGGCCAACAAAAGCGAAGTCCACGGCTCTCAAACTCCGGAACCAACACCGGATTCACCTTCAACACCCCAAACACCATCATCAGCATCATCATCGTCATCATCATCATCACCATCATCACCACCACCACCATCACCACCATCACCACCATCATCATCATCACCACCACCATCACTACCACCACCAACACCACCATCACCGGATTCACCTTCAACACCCCAAACACCATCATCAGCATCATCATCGTCATCACCATCATAATCACCACCACCACCAACACCGGATTCACCTTCAACACCCCAAACACCACCATCACCATCACCACCATCACCATCATCACCACCATCATCATCACCATCGCCACCATCACCACCATCATCACCACCATCACCACCACCATCATCATCACCATCACCACCACCACCGGATTCACCTTCCACACCCCAAACACCATCATCATCACCACCACCATATGTCATCATCATCACCACCATCACCACCACCATCACCACCACCATCACCACCATCACCACCACCATCACCATCACCACCATCATCATCATCACCACCATCACCACCACCACCATCACCACCACCACCACCACCACCACCATCACCACCATCATCATCATCACCACCACCACCATCACCACCACCACCATCACCACCACCACCATCACCACCACCATCACCACCACCATCACCACCACCACCATCATCATCACCACCATCACCATCACCACCACCACCATCACCACCATCACCGTCACCACCATCACCGTCACCACCATCACCACCACCACCATCACCACCACCATCACCATCACCACCATCACCACCACCACCATCACCATCACCACCATCACCACCATCACCACCACCACCATCACCACCACCACCACCACCATCACCACCATCACCATCACCACCACCACCACCATCACCACCACCATCACCACCACCACCACCACCATCATCACCACCACCACCATCACCACCACCATCACCATCACCACCATCACCACCACCACCACCATCATCACCACCATCACCACCACCACCACCATCACCACCACCATCACCACCACCACCACCACCATCACCACCACCACCACCATCACCACCATCACCACCACCACCATCACCACCATCACCACCACCACCACCACCATCACCACCACCATCACCACCACCATCACCACCACCACCATCACCACCACCACCACCATCACCACCACCATCACCACCACCACCACCATCACCACCACCATCACCCACCCCATCACCACCACCACCATCACCACCACCACCACCATCACCACCACCATCACCACCACCATCACCATCACCACCATCACCATCACCACCATCACCACCACCACCACCATCACCACCACCACCACCATCACCACCACCATCACCACCACCACCACCATCACCACCACCATCACCACCATCACCACCACCACCATCACCACCACCACCACCATCACCACCACCACCATCACCACCACCACCACCATCACCACCACCATCACAACCACCACCATCACCACCACCACCATCACCACCACCACCACCATCACCACCATCACCACCACCATCACCACCATCACCACCACCACCACCACCATCACCACCACCATCACCACCACCACCATCACCACCACCACCACCACCATCACCACCACCATCACCACCACCACCATCACCACCACCATCACCATCACCACCATCACCATCACCACCATCACCACCACCACCATCACCACCACCACCATCACCACCACCATCACCACCACCACCATCACCACCACCACCATCACCACCACCACCATCACCACCACCACCATCACCACCATCACCACCACCATCACCACCACCACCACCACCATCACCACCACCATCACCACCACCATCACCACCATCACCACCACCACCACCATCACCACCATCACCACCATCACCATCACCACCACCACCATCACCACCACCACCACCACCATCACCACCACCATCACCACCACCATCACCACCACCATCACCACCATCACCACCACCATCACCACCACCACCATCACCACCACCATCACCATCACCACCATCACCATCACCACCATCACCACCACCACCATCACCACCACCACCATCACCACCACCATCACCACCACCACCATCACCACCATCACCACCACCACCATCACCACCACCACCATCACCACCATCACCACCATCACCACCACCATCACCACCACCACCACCACCATCACCACCACCATCACCACCACCATCACCACCATCACCACCACCACCACCACCATCACCACCATCACCATCACCACCACCACCATCACCACCACCACCACCACCATCACCACCACCATCACCACCATCACCACCACCACCACCACCATCACCACCATCACCACCATCACCATCACCACCACCACCATCACCACCATCACCACCACCATCACCACCACCATCACCACCACCACCACCATCACCACCATCACACCACCACCACCACCACCATCACCACCACCACCACCATCATCACCACCACCATCATCACCACCACCATCACCACCACCATCACCACCACCATCATCTCACCTCGTATCTATGGCGATGTCTCTCATCCACTGAGTCTTTGTTTCCGTAAAGCTGACCTGGAACATAACGGATGGTGAGTGAGTGGGTGAGTGGTGAGTGGGTGAGTGAGTGAGTGGGTGGGTGAGTGGGTGGGTGAGTGGGTGGGTGAGTGAGTGGGTGGGTGGGTGGGTGAGTGGGTGGGTGAGTGGGTGGGTGGGTGGGTGAGTGGGTGAGTGAGTGGGTGAGTGGGTGAGTGGGTGGGTGGGTGGGTGAGTGGGTGAGTGGGTGAGTGAGTGGGTGAGTGAGTGGGTGGGTGGGTGAGTGGGTGAGTGAGTGGGTGGTGAGTGACTGGGTGAGTGAGTGACTGGGTGAGTGAGTGAGTGAGTGGTGAGTGAGTGAGTGGGTGAGTGAGTGGTGAGTGAGTGGTGAGTGGGTGGGTGAGTGGTGAGTGAGTGGGTGAGTGACTGGGTGAGTCACTGGGTGAGTGAGTGACTGGGTGAGTGAGTGAGTGGTGAGTGAACGAGTGGGTGAGTGAGTGGGTGAGTGAGTGAGTGAGTGGTGAGTGAACGAGTGGGTGAGTGAGTGGGTGAGTGAGTGGGTGAGTGAGTGGGTGAGTGAGTGGGTGAGTGAGTGAGTGGGTGAGTGAGTGGGTGAGTGGTGAGTGAGTGAGTGAGTGGTGAGTGAGTGGTGAGTGAGTGACTGGGTGAGTGAGTGAGTGAGTGGGTGAGTGAGTGAGTGGGTGAGTGAGTGGGTGAGTGAGTGACTGGGTGAGTGAGTGAGTGGGTGAGTGAGTGAGTGGGTGAGTGAGTGGGTGAGTGAGTGAGTGTGTGGTGAGTAAGTGGGTGAGTGAGTGAGTGGGTGAGTGAGTGGGTGAGTGAGTGGGTGAGTGGGTAAGTGAGTGAGTGAGTGGTGAGTGAGTGGGTGAGTGAGTGAGTGAGTGGTGAGTGAGTGAGTGACTGGGTGAGTGAGTGACTGGGTGAGTGAGTGAGTGACTGGGTAAGTGAGTGAGTGGTGAGTGAGTGAGTGGGTAAGTGAGTGAGTGGGTGAGTGAGTGAGTGACTGGGTGAGTGGTGAGTGAGTGGTGAGTGAGTGGTGAGTGGTGAGTGAGTGGGTGAGTGAGTGAGTTAGTGGGTGGGTGACTGGGTGAGTGAGTGGGTGAGTGAGTGGTGAGTGAGTGGTGAGTGAGTGAGTGGTGAGTGAGTGGGTGGGTGGGTGAGTGAGTGGTGAGTGAGTGAGTGGGTGAGTGAGTGGGTGGGTGAGTGGGTGAGTGAGTGGGTGAGTGGGTGGGTGAGTGAGTGAGTGGGTGAGTGGGTGAGTGAGTGGTGAGTGAGTGAGTGAGTGGGTGAGTGGGTGAGTGAGTGGGTGAGTGAGTGAGTGGTGAGTGAGTGGGTGGGTGGGTGAGTGAGTGGGTGAGTGAGTGGGTGAGTGGGTGGGTGAGTGAGTGAGTGGTGAGTGAGTGAGTGGGTGAGTGACTGGGTGAGTGAGTGAGTGAGTGGTGAGTGAGTGAGTGGGTGAGTGACTGGGTGAGTGAGTGAGTGAGTGGTGAGTGAACGAGTGGGTGAGTGAGTGGGTGAGTGAGTGAGTGAGTGGTGAGTGAACGAGTGGGTGAACGAGTGGGTGAGTGAGTGGGTGAGTGAGTGGGTGAGTGAGTGGGTGAGTGAGTGGGTGAGTGAGTGAGTGGGTGAGTGAGTGGGTGAGTGGTGAGTGAGTGAGTGGTGAGTGAGTGGTGAGTGAGTGACTGGGTGAGTGAGTGAGTGAGTGGGTGAGTGAGTGAGTGGGTGAGTGAGTGGGTGAGTGACTAGGTGAGTGAGTGAGTGGGTGAGTGAGTGAGTGGGTGAGTGAGTGAGTGTGTGGTGAGTGAGTGGGTGAGTGAGTGAGTGAGTGGGTGAGTGAGTGGGTGAGTGAGTGGGTGAGTGGGTAAGTGAGTGAGTGAGTGGTGAGTGAGTGGGTGAGTGGTGAGTGGTGAGTGAGTGAGTGAGTGACTGGGTGAGTGAGTGACTGGGTGAGTGAGTGAGTGAGTGACTGGGTAAGTGAGTGAGTGGTGAGTGAGTGAGTGGGTAAGTGAGTGAGTGGGTGAGTGAGTGAGTGACTGGGTGAGTGAGTGGTGAGTGAGTGAGTGGTGAGTGAGTGGAGTGAGTGAGTGGTGAGTGAGTGGTGAGTGAGTGGGTGAGTGAGTGAGTGAGTGGTGGGTGGGTGGGTGAGTGGAGTGGGTGAGAGTGAGTGGTGAGTGAGTGGGTGAGTGAGTGAGTGGTGAGTGAGTGAGTGGGTGGGTGGGTGGGTGGGTGGTGAGTGAGTGGTGAGTGAGTGGGTGGGTGAGTGAGTGAGTGAGTGGGTGAGTGAGTGGTGAGTGAGTGGTGAGTGAGTGAGTGGTGAGTGGTGAGTGAGTGAGTGGTGAGTGAGTGAGTGAGTGGTGAGTGAGTGAGTGAGTGAGTGAGTGATTGAGTGAGAGAGAGAGTGAGTGGTGAGTGAGTGAGTGGGTGAGTGAGTGAGTGGTGAGTGAGTGAGTGGTGAGTGAGTGGAGTGGGTGAGTGGGTGAGTGAGTGGGTGAGTGAGTGAGTGGGTGGTGAGTGGGTGAGTGAGTGAGTGGGTGAGTGGGTGGGTGAGTGAGTGAGTGGGTGAGTGGGTGAGTGAGTGGGTGGGTGAGTGGGTGAGTGGGTGAGTGGGTGGGTGAGTGGGTGAGTGAGTGGGTGAGTGGGTGGGTGAGTGAGTGAGTGGGTGAGTGGGTGGGTGGGTGAGTGGGTGAGTGAGTGGGTGAGTGGGTGGGTGAGTGAGTGAGTGGGTGAGTGGGTGAGTGAGTGGGTGGGTGAGTGGGTGAGTGAGTGGGTGAGTGAGTGGGTGAGTGAGTGGTGAGTGACTGGGTGAGTGAGTGAGTGGTGAGTGAGTGGGTGAGTGAGTGAGTGAGTGGGTGGGTGAGTGGGTGAGTGAGTGGGTGAGTGAGTGAGTGGTGAGTGAGTGGTGAGTGAGTGAGTGGTGAGTGGGTGAGTGAGTGAGTGGTGAGTGAGTGGGTGGGTGGGTGAGTGAGTGGTGAGTGAGTGAGTGGGTGAGTGAGTGGGTGGGTGAGTGAGTGAGTGACTGGGTGAGTGAGTGGTGAGTGAGTGGTGAGTGAGTGAGTGGTGAGTGGTGAGTGAGTGAGTGGTGAGTGAGTGAGTGAGTGGTGAGTGAGTGAGTGGGTGAGTGAGTGATTGAGTGAGAGAGTGAGTGGTGAGTGAGTGAGTGGGTGAGTGAGTGAGTGGTGAGTGAGTGAGTGGTGAGTGAGTGGGTGGGTGAGTGGGTGAGTGAGTGGTGAGTGGGTGGGTGAGTGGGTGAGTGAGTGGGTGAGTGGGTGGGTGAGTGAGTGAGTGGGTGAGTGGGTGAGTGAGTGGGTGGGTGAGTGGGTGAGTGAGTGGGTGAGTGAGTGGGTGAGTGAGTGGTGAGTGACTGGGTGAGTGAGTGAGTGGTGAGTGAGTGGGTGAGTGAGTGAGTGGGTGAGTGAGTGAGTGGGTGAGTGAGTGAGTGAGTGGTGAGTGAGTGAGTGGTGAGTGGGTGGGTGAGTGAGTGAGTGGGTGAGTGGGTGAGTGAGTGGTGAGTGAGTGAGTGGGTGAGTGAGTGGGTGGGTGAGTGGGTGAGTGAGTGGGTGAGTGGGTGGGTGAGTGAGTGAGTGGGTGAGTGACTGGGTGAGTGGGTGGGTGAGTGAGTGAGTGAGTGGGTGGGTGAGTGGGTGAGTGGGTGGGTGAGTGAGTGGGTGGGTGGGTGAGTGGGTGAGTGAGTGGGTGGTGAGTGACTGGGTGAGTGAGTGACTGGGTGAGTGAGTGAGTGAGTGGTGAGTGAGTGAGTGGGTGAGTGAGTGGTGAGTGAGTGGTGAGTGGGTGGGTGAGTGAGTGGTGAGTGAGTGGGTGAGTGACTGGGTGAGTCACTGGGTGAGTGAGTGACTGGGTGAGTGAGTGAGTGGTGAGTGAACGAGTGGGTGAGTGAGTGGGTGAGTGAGCGAGTGAGTGGTGAGTGAACGAGTGGGTGAGTGGGTGAGTGAGTGGGTGAGTGGGTGGGTGAGTGAGTGAGTGGGTGAGTGGGTGAGTGAGTGGTGAGTGAGTGAGTGGTGAGTGAGTGAGTGAGTGGTGAGTGAGTGGTGAGTGGTGAGTGAGTGGTGAGTGACTGGGTGAGTGGTGAGTGGTGAGTGGGTGACTCACGAAGCACAGAGTTTGAAGTCTTGAAGATTGTTGTTCGCTTTCCCAGTCTCATGGTCCCACCCATGTCACCTGGGTTATGTTCTGGCATGTCCACCACCTGGAAAACCACTCACCACTCACTCACCACTCACTCACCACTCACTCACCACTCACTCACCACTCACACACTCACCACTCACTCACCACTCACACACTCACTCACCCACTCACCACTCACTCACTCACCACTCACTCACCACTCACTCACCACTCACTCACCACTCACACACTCACCACTCACACACTCACCACTCACTCACCACTCACTCACTCACCACTCACTCACCACTCACACACTCACCACTCACTCACCACCCACTCACCACTCACACACTCACCACTCACTCACCACTCACTCACCACTCACTCACCACTCACTCACCACTCACTCACCACTCACTCACCCACCACTCACTCACCACTCACTCACCACTCACTCACTCACCACTCACTCACCACTCACTCACCACTCACACCACTCACTCACCACTCACTCACCACTCACTCACCACTCACTCACCACTCACTCACTCACCACTCACTCACCACTCACTCACCACTCACTCACTCACTCACCACTCTCACCCACTCACTCACCCACTTACTCACTCACTCACCACTCACTCACCACTCACTCACCACTCACTCACTCAACCACTCACTCAACCACTCACTCACCACTCACTCACCACTCACTCACCACTCACTCACCACTCACTCACTCAACCACTCACTCACCACTCACTCACCACTCACTCACCACTCACTCACTCACTCACCACTCACTCACCACTCACTAACCACTCACTCAGTCACTCACTCACTCACTCACCACTCACTCACCACTCACTCACTCACCACTCACTCACTCACCACTCACTCACTCACCAGCCCACTCACTCACTCACCACTCACTCACCACTCACTCACCACTCACTCACCACTCACTCACTCACCACTCACTCACTCACTCACCACTCACTCACCACTCACACACTCACTCACCCACTCACCACTCACTCACTCACCACTCACTCACCACTCACTCACCACTCACACACTCACCACTCACTCACCACTCACTCACTCACCACTCACTCACCACTCACACACTCACCACTCACTCACCACCCACTCACCACTCACACACTCACCACTCACTCACCACTCACTCACCACTCACTCACCACTCACTCACCACTCACTCACCACTCACTCACCACTCACTCACCACTCACTCACCCACCACTCACTCACCACTCACTCACCACTCACTCACTCACCACTCACTCACCACTCACTCACCACTCACACACTCACCACTCACTCACTCACTCACCACTCACTCACCACTCACTCACCACTCACTCACTCACTCACCACTCACTTACCACTCACTCACCACTCACTCAGTCACTCACCACTCACTCACTCACTCACCACTCACTCAGTCACTCACTCACCACTCACTCACCACTCACTCACTCACTCACCACTCACTTACCACTCACTCAGTCACTCACCACTCACTCACTCACTCACCACTCACTCAGTCACTCACTCACCACTCACTCACCACTCACTCACCCACTCACTCACCACTCACTCACTCACCCACACAGTGCTGATACTACTACTGATGACGATACTACTACTGATGATGATACTACTATTGATGATGATGCTACTACCAATGATGATACTACTACTGATGAAGATGATGATGATACTACAACTAATGATAATACTACTACTGATGATGATGCTACTACTACTAATGATGATACTACTACTAATGATGATACTACTATTGATGATGATGATACTACTACTACTACTGATGATACTACTATTGATGATGATGATACTACTACTACTAATGATGATACTACTATTCATGATGATGATACTACTACTACTGATGATACTACTGATGATGATGCTACTACTACTAATGATACTACTACTACTACCAATGATGATGATACTACTACCGATGATGATTATACTATTACTGATGATGATACTACTACTAATGATGATACTACTACTGATGATGATACTACAACTAATGATGATACTACTACTGATGATGATGATACTACTAATGATACTACTACTGATGATACTACTAATGATACTACTACTACTATTGATAATGATACTACTACTAATGATGATACTACTACTGATGATGATACTACTACTACCGATGATACTACTGATGATGCTACTACTACTAATGATACTACTAATACTGATGATGATGATGATACTACTACTACTAATGATACTACTACTGATGATGATTCTCACCACTGGATGTTTGGTATCTGGGTCAAACTCCGTGGAATTTGCATCTGAAAAAAGAAAAACATTCACCACCAACATCAGTAGTATCATCATCAGTAGTGTCATCATCAGTAGTATCATCATCATCAGTAGTAGTATCGCCATCATCATCAGTAGTAGTATCATCATCATCAGTAGTAGTAGTATCATCATCAGTAGTAGTATCATCATTAGTATCATCATCAGTATTATCATCATCATCATCATCAGCAGTAGTATTAGTATCATCATCATCATCAGTAGTATCATCATCATCATCATCGGCGTCACCTACAGTGATTAACACAGGGGATGATGGAGGTGATGGTGGTGGTGATGAAGGTGATGGTGGTGATGGTGGTGGTGATGATCATGGTGGTGGTGGAGGTGATGGTGGTTGTGATGGTGGTGGTAATGGTGGTTGTGGTGAGTGATGGTGGTGGTGATGATGATGATGATGGTGGTGGTGATTGTGATGGTGGTGGTGATGATGATGGTGGTGATGATGATGGTGGTTGTGATGGTGATGGTGGTGGTGGTTGTGATGGTGATGATGGTGGTGATGGTGGTGGTGATGGTGGTGGTTGTGATGGTGGTGATGGTGGTGGTGGTTGTGATGGTGGTGGTGATGGTGGTGGTGATGGTGTTGATGATGGTGATGATGGTGGTGGAGGTGATGGTGGTGGTGGTTGTGATGGTGGTGGTGATGGTGGTGGTGGTGATGGTGGTGATGGTGGTGGTGATGATGATGGTGGTGGTGATGGTGGTGATGTGGTGATGATGATGGTGGTGGTGGAGGTGATGGTGGTGATGGTGGTGATGGTGGCGATGGTGGTGATGATGGTGTTGATGATGGTGATGATGGTGGTGGTGGAGGTGGAGGTGATGGTGGAGGTGATGATGGAGGTGATGGTGTTGTTGATGTTGCTGATGGTGGTGATGTTGTTGTGATATTCTGTACCTGTCCATCCCAGCTGATGTCTTGCAAACTCAATCACTGCAAGCTGCATACCCAGACAAACTCCTGGGGACATAAACACCAACAACATCACCAACATCAACCTCATCATCATCAACATCATAATCATCATCAACACCATCATGATCATCACCAACATCATCATAATCATCATCAACATCATCATGAACATCAGCTTTTGTTCGGCCGGATCGAGGGGGCTAAGCGGGAGCGACACGGGGCTAGAGAAGGGATGGAGTGATGTGGTACAGGAGGACGTGGAGCTGAGTGGACTTGCCGATGACCGGTACCAGCGGTGTCAAGATCGGCCTCTGTGGAGGAGGCTCGTGAAGGATGCTACTGGGCAGTTGGAGGCAGTCGCCCTCCAACAACAACGGAGGGCGGAGGAGCGACGCTCACAACAACGAGCGGAGCGCCGGGTGGCTAAAGCACAGCAGGTTGGCACAGTAGGGGGCACAGGTGGTGCATCAGCCAGTCATCTCAGTCAGTCGACCCGTGGCACCTGCTGGGTCTGCCCCGTGACCTCCTGCCAGCGGGCGGTCGACACTTCACGTGGTAGCCTCAGGGTGCACATAGCCTGGCACAAGCGTCGTGGTGACGTCACCGCCACTTAGTGGCGAATGGCGGTTGTTGTTGTGTGTGTGTGTCTGTGTGGGTGTCTCTGTGTGTATGTCACTGTGTGTGTGTGTCACTGTGTGTGTGTCACTGTGTGTGTGTGTGTCACTGTGTGTGTGTGTCACTGTGTGTGTCACTGTGTGTGTGTGTCACTGTGTGTGTGTCACTGTCACTGTGTGTGTGTCACTGTGTGTGTGTGTGTGTCACTGTGTGTGTCTCTGTGTGTGTCACTGTGTGTGTGTGTCACTGTGTGTGTGTGTCACTGTGTGTGTGTCACTGTGTGTGTGTCACTGTGTGTGTGTCACTGTGTGTGTCTCTGAGTGTGTGTCACTGTGTGTGTGTGTCACTGTGTGTGTGTGTGTCACTGTGTGTGTGTGTGTCACTGTGTGTGTGTGTGTCACTGTGTGTGTCACTGTGTGTGTCACTGTGTGTCACTGTGTGTGTCACTGTGTGTGTCACTGTGTGTGTCACTGTGTGTGAGTGTGTGTGTCACTGTGTGTGTGTGTCACTGTGTGTGTCACTGTGTGTGTCACTGTGTGTGTCACTGTGTGTGTGTCACTGTGTGTGTGTCACTGTGTGTGTGTCACTGTGTGTGTGTCACTGTGTGTGTGTGTAACTGTGTGTGTCACTGTGTGTGTGTCTGTGTGTGTGTCTGTCTCTGTGTGTGTGTGTCACTGTGTGTGTGTGTCACTGTGTGTGTGTCACTGTGTGTGTCACTGTGTGTGTCACTGTGTGTGTGTCACTGTGTGTGTGTCACTGTGTGTGTCACTGTGTGTGTGTGTCACTGTGTGTGTGTCACTGTGTGTGTGTCACTGTGTGTGTGTCACTGTGTGTCACTGTGTGTGTGTGTCACTGTGTGTGTCACTGTCACTGTGTGTGTCACTGTGTGTGTGTCACTGTGTGTGTGTCACTGTGTGTCACTGTGTGTGAGTGTCACCTAAAAAGGGTTTGTTGTTTTTCCGTGCCCACGACACAGCTGAGATCTTCCCCTCCGTGCCACGGATCCCAAAGCCACCGGGAACGAGAACCCCGCTGTGACACACACAGTGACACACACAGTGACACACACAGTGACACACACACAGTGACACACACAGTGACACACACAGTGACACACACAGTGACACACACACAGTGACACACACACAGTGACACACACAGTGACACACACACAGTGACACACACAGTGACACACACAGTGACACACACAGTGACACACACAGTGACACACACACAGTGACACACACAGTGACACACACAGTGACACACACACAGTGACACACACACAGTGACACACACAGTGACACACACACAGTGACACACACAGTGACACACACACACAGTGACACACACAGTGACACACACACAGTGACACACACACAGTGACACACACACAGTGACACACACACAGTGACACACACAGTGACACACACACACAGTGATACACACACAGTGACACACACACAGTGACACACACACAGTGACACACACACAGTGACACACACAGTGACACACACAGTGACACACACAGTGACACACACACAGTGACACACACAGTGACACACACACAGTGACACACACACAGTGACACACACACAGTGACACACACAGTGACACACACAGTGACACACACACAGTGACACACACAGTGACACACACACAGTGACACACACAGTGACACACACACAGTGACACACACAGTGACACACACACAGTGACACACACAGTGACACACACACAGTGACACACACAGTGACACACACAGTGACACACACAGTGACACACACAGTGACACACACACAGTGACACACACAGTGACACACACAGTGACACACACAGTGACACACACAGTGACACACACAGTGACACACACACACAGTGACACACACAGTGACACACACAGTGACACACACAGTGACACACACACACAGTGACACACACAGTGACACACACACAGTGACACACACAGTGACACACACAGTGACACACACAGTGACACACACACAGTGACACACACAGTGACACACACACAGTGACACACACAGTGACACACACACAGTGACACACACACAGTGACACACACAGTGACACACACACAGTGACACACACACAGTGACACACACAGTGACACACACACAGTGACACACACACAGTGACACACACAGTGACACACACAGTGACACACACAGTGACACACACAGTGACACACACAGTGACACACACACACAGTGACACACACAGTGACACACACACAGTGACACACACAGTGACACACACAGTGACACACACAGTGACACACACAGTGACACACACACAGTGACACACACAGTGACACACACAGTGACACACACAGTGACACACACAGTGACACACACACAGTGACACACACACAGTGACACACACACAGTGACACACACACAGTGACACACACAGTGACACACACAGTGACACACACACAGTGACACACACAGTGACACACACAGTGACACACACACAGTGACACACACAGTGACACACACAGTGACACACACAGTGACACACACAGTGACACACACACAGTGACACACACAGTGACACACACAGTGACACACACAGTGACACACACACAGTGACACACACAGTGACACACACACAGTGACACACACACAGTGACACACACAGTGACACACACAGTGACACACACAGTGACACACACACAGTGACACACACAGTGACACACACAGTGACACACACACAGTGACACACACAGTGACACACACAGTGACACACACAGTGACACACACAGTGACACACACAGTGACACACACAGTGACACACACACAGTGACACACACAGTGACACACACAGTGACACACACACAGTGACACACACAGTGACACACACAGTGACACACACAGTGACACACACACACAGTGACACACACAGTGACACACACAGTGACACACACAGTGACACACACAGTGACACACACAGTGACACACACAGTGACACACACAGTGACACACACACAGTGACACACACAGTGACACACACACAGTGACACACACAGTGACACACACAGTGACACACACACACAGTGACACACACACAGTGACACACACAGTGACACACACACACAGTGACACACACAGTGACACACACAGTGACACACACAGTGACACACACAGTGACACACACACAGTGACACACACACAGTGACACACACACAGTGACACACACACACAGTGACACACACAGTGACACACACACAGTGACACACACAGTGACACACACAGTGACACACACACAGTGACACACACACAGTGACACACACAGTGACTCACACAGTGACTCACACAGTGACACACACAGTGACTCACACACACACAGTGACACACACACAGTGACACACACAGTGACACACACACAGTGACACACACACAGTGACACACACAGTGACACACACAGTGACACACACAGTGACACACACACAGTGACACACACACAGTGACACACACAGTGACTCACACAGTGACTCACACAGTGACACACACACACAGTGACACACACACAGTGACACACACACAGTGACACACACAGTGACACACACACAGTGACACACACACAGTGACACACACAGTGACACACACAGTGACACACACAGTGACACACACACAGTGACACACACAGTGACTCACACAGTGACTCACACAGTGACACACACAGTGACTCACACACACACAGTGACACACACACAGTGACACACACAGTGACACACACACAGTGACACACACACAGTGACACACACACAGTGACACACACACAGTGACACACACAGTGACACACACACACAGTGACACACACACAGTGACACACACACACAGTGACACACACACACAGTGACACACACACAGTGACACACACACACAGTGACACACACAGTGACACACACAGTGACACACACACAGTGACACACACACACAGTGACACACACACAGTGACACACACACACAGTGACACACACACAGTGACACACACACACAGTGACACACACAGTGACACACAGTGACACACACACAGTGACACACAGTGACACACACACAGTGACACACACACAGTGACACACACAGTGACACACACACAGTGACACACACACAGTGACACACACACAGTGACACACACAGTGACACACACAGTGACACACACAGTGACACACACACAGTGACACACACACAGTGACACACACACAGTGACACACACACAGTGACACACACAGTGACACACACACAGTGACACACACAGTGACACACACACAGTGACACACACAGTGACACACACACACAGTGACACTCACACAGTGACACACACACACAGTGACACACACACAGTGACACACACAGTGACACACACACAGTGACACACACAGTGACACACACACAGTGACACACACAGTGACACACACACAGTGACACACACAGTGACACACACACAGTGACACACACAGTGACACACACACAGTGACACACACAGTGACACACACACAGTGACACTCACACAGTGACACACACACACAGTGACACACACACAGTGACACACACAGTGACACACACAGTGACACACACACAGTGACACACACACAGTGACACACACACACACAGTGACACACACACAGTGACACACACACAGTGACACACACAGTGACACACACAGTGACACACACACACACAGTGACACACACAGTGACACACAGTGACACACACACACACAGTGACACACACACAGTGACACACACACACAGTGACACACACACAGTGACACACACACAGTGACACACACACAGTGACACACACACAGTGACACACACACAGTGACACACACACACAGTGACAAACACAGTGATACACACACACACAGTGACACACACACAGTGACACACACAGTGACACACACAGTGACACACACAGTGACACACACACACAGTGACACACACACAGTGACACACACAGTGACACACACACAGTGACACACACACACAGTGACACACACACAGTGACACACACACAGTGACACACACAGTGACACACACACAGTGACACACACACAGTGACACACACAGTGACACATACACACAGTGACACACACAGTGACACACACACAGTGACACACACAGTGACACACACAGTGACACACACACAGTGACACACACACAGTGACACACACAGTGACACACACACAGTGACACACAGTGACACACACACAGTGACACACACACAGTGACACACACACAGTGACACACACAGTGACACACACAGTGACACACACACAGTGACACACAGTGACACACACACAGTGACACACACACAGTGACACACACACAGTGACACACACAGTGACACACACAGTGACACACACAGTGACACACACAGTGACACACACACAGTGACACACACAGTGACACACACACAGTGACACACACAGTGACACACAGTGACACACACAGTGACACACACACAGTGACACACACACAGTGACACACACAGTGACACACACACAGTGACACACACAGTGACACATACACACAGTGACACACACAGTGACACATACACACAGTGACACACACACAGTGACACACACAGTGACACACACACAGTGACACACACAGTGACACACACACAGTGACACACACACAGTGACACACACAGTGACACACACACAGTGACACACACACAGTGACACACACACAGTGACACACACAGTGACACACACAGTGACACACACACAGTGTGTCACACACAGTGACACACACACAGTGACACACACACAGTGACACAGTGACACACACAGTGACACACACAGTGACACACACACAGTGACACACAGTGACACACACAGTGACACACACAGTGACACACACACACACAGCGACACACAGTGACACACACAGTGACACACACAGTGACACACACACAGTGACACACACACACAGTGACACACACAGTGACACACACACAGTGACACACACAGTGACACACACAGTGACACACACACAGTGACACACAGTGACACACACAGTGACACACACAGTGACACACACACACACAGTGACACACAGTGACACACACAGTGACACACACAGTGACACACACACAGTGACACACACACACAGTGACACACACAGTGACACACACAGTGACACACACACAGTGACACACACACAGTGACACACACACAGTGACACACACACACAGTGACACACACAGTGACACACACACACACAGTGACACACACACACACAGTGACACACACACACACAGTGACACACACAGTGACACACACACACAGTGACACACACACACAGTGACACACACACAGTGACACACACACAGTGACACACACACAGTGACACACACACACACAGTGACACACACAGTGACACACACACAGTGACACACACAGTGACACACACACAGTGACACACACACACAGTGACACACACAGTGACACACACACAGTGACACACACACAGTGACACACACAGTGACACACACAGTGACACACACACAGTGACACACACAGTGACACACACACACAGTGACACACACAGTGACACACACAGTGACACACACAGTGACACACACAGTGACACACACAGTGACACACACACACAGTAACACACACAGTGACACACAGTGACACACACACACAGTGACACACACACACAGTGACACACACAGTGACACACACAGTGACACACACACAGTGACACACACAGTGACACACAGTGACACACACACAGTGACACACACAGTGACACACACACAGTGACACACACAGTGACACACACACAGTGACACACACAGTGACACACACACACAGTGACACACACACAGTGACACACACACAGTGACACACACACAGTGACACACACACACAGTGACACACACAGTGACACACACAGTGACACACACACAGTGACACACACACAGTGACACACACAGTGACACACACAGTGACACACACACAGTGACACACACACAGTGACACACACAGTGACACACACAGTGACACACACACAGTGACACACACACAGTGACACACACAGTGACACACACACAGTGACACACACACAGAGTGACACACACACAGAGTGACACACACACACAGTGACACACACACACAGTGACACACACAGTGACACACACAGTGACACACACAGTGACACACACACAGTGACACACACACAGTGACACACACACACACAGTGACACACACAGTGACACACACACAGTGACACACACAGTGACACACACAGTGACACACACACAGTGACACACACACAGTGACACACACAGTGACACACACAGTGACACACACAGTGACACACACACAGTGACACACACACAGTGACACACACAGTGACACACACAGTGACACACACAGTGACACACACAGTGACACACACAGTGACACACACAGTGACACACACAGTGACACACACAGTGACACACACAGTGACACACACAGTGACACACACAGTGACACACACACACACAGTGACACACAGTGACACACACACACAGTGACACACACACAGTGACACACACACACAGTGACACACACACACAGTGACACACACAGTGACACACACACAGTGACACACACACAGTGACACACACACAGTGACACACACAGTGACACACACACAGTGACACACACACAGTGACACACACAGTGACACACACACAGTGACACACACACAGTGACACACACAGTGACACACACACACAGTGACACACACAGTGACACACACACAGTGACACACACAGTGACACACACAGTGACACACACAGTGACACACACAGTGACACACACAGTGACACACACACACACAGTGACACACACACAGTGACACACACACAGTGACACACACAGTGACACACACACACACAGTGACACACACAGTGACACACACACACAGTGACACACACAGTGACACACACACACACAGTGACACACACACAGTGACACACACACAGTGACACACACAGTGACACACACAGTGACACACACACACAGTGACACACACAGTGACACACAGTGACACACACACACACAGTGACACACACACAGTGACACACACACAGTGACACACACAGTGACACACACACAGTGACACACACACAGTGACACACACAGTGACACACACAGTGACACACACACAGTGACACACACACAGTGACACACACACAGTGACACACACACAGTGACACACACAGTGACACACACACAGTGACACACACAGTGACACACACACAGTGACACACACAGTGACACACACACAGTGACACACACACAGTGACACACACACAGTGACACACACAGTGACACACACAGTGACACACACACAGTGACACACACACAGTGACACACACAGTGACACACACACAGTGACACACACACACAGTGACACACACAGTGACACACACAGTGACACACACACAGTGACACACACACAGTGACACACACAGTGACACACACAGTGACACACAGTGACACACAGTGACACACACACAGTGACACACACACACACAGTGACACACACACAGTGACACACACAGTGACACACACACACACACAGTGACACACACACAGTGACACACACAGTGACACACACACAGTGACACACACAGTGACACACACACAGTGACACACACACAGTGACACACACAGTGACACACACAGTGACACACACACACAGTGACACACACAGTGACACACACACAGTGACACACACACACACAGTGACACACACAGTGACACACAGTGACACACACACACAGTGACACACACAGTGACACACACAGTGACACACACACACAGTGACACACACACAGTGACACACACACAGTGACACACACACAGTGACACACACAGTGACACACACAGTGACACACACAGTGACACACACACAGTGACACACACAGTGACACACACAGTGACACACACACAGTGACACACACAGTGACACACACAGTGACACACACACAGTGACACACACAGTGACACACACACAGTGACACACACAGTGACACACACAGTGACACACACAGTGACACACACACACAGTGACACACACACACAGTGACACACACACAGTGACACACACACTCACACACACAGTGACACAAACAGTGACACACACAGTGACACACACACAGTGACACACACACAGTGACACACACAGTGACACACACAGTGACACACACAGTGACACATACAGTGACACACACAGTGACACACACACAGTGACACAGTGACACACACAGTGACACACACAGTGACACACACACACAGTGACACACACACAGTGACACACACAGTGACACACACACAGTGACACACACACACAGTGACACACACACAGTGACACACACACAGTGACACACACAGTGACACACACACAGTGACACACACAGTGACACACACACAGTGACACACACAGTGACACACACACAGTGACACACACACACAGTGACACAGTGACACACACACACAGTGACACACACAGTGACACACACAGACACACACACAGACACACACACAGTGACACACACAGTGACACATACACACAAACAGTGACACACACACAGATAGACACACAGATAGATAGACACACAGATAGATAGACACACACGCAGATAGACACACACGCAGATAGACACACACACACAGTGACACACATACACACACAGTGACACACATACACACACAGTGACACACACAGTGTACACACACACACAGTGACACACACAGTGTACACACACACACAGTGACACACACACAGTGACACACAGTGACACACACACACAGTGACACACACAGTGACACACACACACAGTGACACACACACAGTGACACGCACACAGTGACACACAGATAGACACACACACAGTGACACACACACACACAGTGACACACACACAGTGACACACACACAGTGACACACACACAGTGACACACACACAGTGACACACACAGTGACACACACACAGTGATACACACAGTGACACACACAGTGACACACACACAGTGACAACAACAACAACAACAACCGCCATTCGCCACTAAGTGGCGGTGACGTCACCACGACGCTTGTGCCAGGCTATGTGCACCCTGAGGCCACGTGAAGTGTCGAACGCCCGCTGGCAGGAGGTCACGGGGCAGACCCAGGTGCCACGGGTCGACTGACTGAGATGACTGGCTGATGCACCACCTGTGCCCCCTACTGTGCCAACCTGCTGTGCTTTAGCCACCCGGCGCTCCGCTCGCTGTTGTGAGCGTCGCTCCTCCGCCCTCCGTTGTTGTTGGAGGGCGACTGCCTCCAACTGCCCAGTAGCATCCTTCACGAGCCTCCTCCACAGAGGCCGATCTTGACACCGCTGGTACCAGTCATCGGCAAGTCCACTCAGCTCCACGTCCTCCTGTACCACATCACTCCATCTCTTCTCTAGCCCGTGCCGCGCCCGCTTAGCCCCCTCAATCCGGCCAAACAAAAGCTGTTTCGGCATGCGGTGGCTGGGCATGCGGGCTACATGACCCAGCCATCGCAGCCTTGCCTGCCGGAGGAGCTCACCGATGGGACCCTGCCCAGATCTTTCAAGGATTTGTGAGCTCCTCACACAATCCAGTCTGGTTAAACCCAGGATGGATCGTAGGCAGGTCAGCCTAAATGTTTCTAACCGGCGAAGATGTTCCATTAGGGGGGTCCACGTTTCGCAAGCGTAGAGAAGGGAGGGAATGACCGTGGCCGAGAAGACCTGAAGCTTAGTGCGGAGCGACAGACCAGGTAGCTTCCACACAGCGTTACGCAACCGATGAAAAGATATTGCCGCTCGACTGATTCGGAGTGAGACCTCTGCTGTTAAACTGGAGCCAGTCATAAGCACACTGCCCAGGTATGGGAAACTCTCCACTCTCTCCACAACTGCCCCATCACCGATTGGGAGTTGTGGGGGTGGAGTGTCCGATGGTACAAAATACCCAGGCAGGTGCTTAGTTTTGGTGGGGCTGATGGTAAGGCCCCACCTCTTAGTGGCACGCTCCAGTCTCAGCAGCAGCGTCTCCAACTCCTCCTCTGACTGAGCAGCTATTACCAAGTCATCAGCATACATAACGTGGTTGAGCAATAGGGAGCCATCCCTTGACCGCACCCGGGCATCGATTAGCCTCCCATTATATCTGTACCATATGGAGATTCCCCCGGTACAGCTATTGAAGGCTTCACGAACTACGTGGTCAAAATAGATGTTAAATAATGTGGGAGCCAGAGGACATCCCTGTCGCACCCCAAGGTGTACAGGGAATGGCTCTGACTCCCGGCCACGTAGTTTTACCCGGGCCCGCTCACCATCATGAAGGTCCTTAATGATCGTGAGCAGAGGGTCAGGTACTCCAAAAGCACGAAGAACGACCCAGAGCCCAGGCCTACTGATGGTATCATAGGCCTTGACCAGGTCAATAAAGCAGAGATGTAGGTCTTGTTGGAATTCCCTACACCTCTGCTGTAGCAGACGGACAGAAAATATGGCATCCGTGCAGGACCGCCCTTTCCTGAAACCGCATTGGGGCTCCGCAAGCCTCTCCTCAGCGTGCCTGGCAAGGCGATGCTGAATAATCCTTGCCAGGACCTTTCCCGGCACACTGAGGAGTGAGATGCCCCTGTAGTTGTTACAGTCTGTGCGGTCCCCCTTCTTAAAAAGGGGGACCACCAGGGCATCCTTCCAATCCTGCGGAACCCGTCCAGTGGTCCAGACTGTTGTTATGATGTCATATAGGGCAGTCTGTGCACAAACGCCACCCTCCCTCAGCATTTCGCTTGGGAGATCATCTCTGCCCGCTGCCTTTCCTGGTCTCAGACTCCGTATCGCCTTCAATACTTCCTCAGCAGATGGCACCTCAGCCAGCCACTCACAGGGGGTGACTTCATCCAATATTTGAGGCACCGCAGCCTCAGCAGGGTCATCCTCACTTTGTGCCACGATGTTTTCCTGGCTGTGGGATTTTCCCTCCCCCAGGACCTCACAGAAATGCTCAGCAAATCTGCGAACCTGTTCCTGGGGGTCGGAAATTGGATCACCGTTTTTTCCCCTAATGATGGTAATAGGTGTGGCGCTGCAGGTTACTTTTTTGATGGAGTTAAATAGCGATTTGTGATCACGGGCCACTGAGGCAGACTCCATCTCCTCAGCAACCCGCGACCACCACCCATCCTTGCAGCGCCTCACGGCTCTCCGAACCTCCGAGCGAAGGCTGCGGTAAGCCTCCTCATTCTCTGACGTGGGATTCTGTAGCCGATGACAGTGGGCCTGTCGCTTTTTCTCAACCATCCTGAACAACTCCTCTGTCATCCAGGGTGTCTGGGGAGGTCTGGACCGCGTACCCAAAGCAGCCATTGCAGCTGCATGAGTCACAGTCCTAAACCTCGCCCATTTACCCTCGACATCAGGAGGAGTCGGGGACGATGCCAATCCCAGCTGCAAGCGATGATGAAATTCTCGCTTGCAACTTTCATCAGATAACTGAGACCAGGCCACTTTAGGTTGGAATGGGGTCCTGGGTGTACACCCACCACCGGAGTGGAAGAATGGCAGGCGCATCTTACAGATGACTAGTCGATGGTCAGAGGGCAGATCAGCTCCACGGTAGGTCCTGGTGTCAAGGACATGGGCTCGCATTCGCTGGTCCGTCACTATGTAGTCCAGCAGATGTTCTTGCTTGGACCCGGCATGCATCCATGATGTTGTGTGGATGCACCGATGCCGGAACAGCGTGTTGGTAATTACAAGCCCATGGGCTGCACAAAAATCTAGCAGCCTCCTACCGTTGTTATTGAGCTGATCTGGCCCATGCCCTCCAATCACTCCAGACCAGGTGCCAGTATCATGACCAACTCGGGCATTGAAGTCACCCAACATGATGACTCTATCCCGAGGGGCCACTTTAGCCAGCACCTGTGAAAGGAGGTCATAGAAGGCATCTGACTCATCGGCTTTGCCTGCATCCCTCCACGGATGTTCATCTTCGGTGGGGGCATAAGTAACCACGACCACCATTCCTCGCCTCCGGTTGATGGGAAGGCGAGCCCAAAGTAGCCTGGGGCTTACAGCTTCCCACACCTCACCGCCACGCTCCCACGCCCCCTTCATTCTTTTGTTCAAAAGAAGACCCACACCCTGTTGTTTGGCAGTCTGCTGCCCCGAGTAGAGGACTGTCCACCCCTCATGGTGGCAGGAGCCAGAGCCGGTCCACCGGACCTCCTGAATGCCGCATAGATCCAGGCGGTACCGGTCCAGCTCCCGACAGAGGAGTGGCAGCCTCTCCTCTGCAGTGAGCGTTCGAACATTCCACGTGGCCACCCGTAGTGGCTTTTCGTTGTTTCTGGAGTAGCCCCGAGGGTAGGTATTCAATCTCCTGGCTCCGCCAATTGGGGTTTGGCCAGGAGACGTCATAGACGCCTGGCCCCCCGGGGCCTCCGGCACAAGCTTAGTTGTTACATATTTCACTTTAATTCGTGGTTTTGTGGTAATTAATTGAAGGTGGAGGGGTTACCAGCCCCTCGCACCCGTCCAGAGCCCCCGTTTAGCCCCTGTGGTGGACACATATGCCATGAGGGGAGGAGCCAATCAAAATTGGAACTCCCCCCACAGCACTGTCCACGACAGAGTTGCCCGTCCGGCACCGCGAGGAGGTAGGGGGTTGTTTTGCCGGACACACAGTGACACACACACAGTGACACACAGTGACACACACAGTGACACACACAGTGACACACACAGTGACACACACACAGTGACACACACACAGTGACACACACACAGTGACACACACAGTGGCACACACAGTGACACACACACAGTGATACACACACACAGTGACACACACAGTGATACACACACACAGTGACACACACACAGTGACACACACAGTGACACACACAGTGACACACACTGTGTGTGTGTGTCACAGTGTGTGTGTCTATCTGTGTGTGTCTATCTGTGTGTCTATCTGTCTGTCTGTCTATCTGTGTGTGTGTCTATCTGTGTGTGTGTCTGTGTGTGTCTATCTGTGTGTGTGTGTCTATCTGTGTGTGTGTGTCTATCTGTGTGTCTGTGTGTGTGTCTATCTGTGTCTGTGTGTGTCTATCTGTGTGTCTATCTGTGTGTGTGTCTATCTGTGCGTCTGTGTGTGTCTATCTGTGTGTGTCTATCTGTGTGTGTGTATCTGTGTGTGTGTGTCTGTGTGTGTGTGTATCTGTGTGTGTGTATCTGTGTGTGTGTCTATCTGTGTGTGTGTCTATCTGTGTGTCTCTGTGTGTGTGTATATCTGTGTGTGTGTATCTGTGTGTGTCTGTGTGTATGTGTGTCTATCTGTTTGTGTCTATCTGTGTGTGTGTGTGTGTCTGTGTGTGTGTCTGTGTCTATCTGTGTGTGTATCTGTGTGTGTCTATCTGTGTCTGTGTGTGTCTATCTGTGTGTCTGTATCTGTGTGTGTGTCTGTCTGTGTGTGTGTATCTGTGTCTGTGTATGTCTATCTGTGTGTCTATCTGTGTGTGTGTCTATCTGTGTTTGTCTGTGTGTGTCTATCTGTGTGTGTGTGTCTATCTGTGTGTCTATCTGTGTGTGTGTCTATCTGTGTGTCTATCTGTGTGTGTGTCTATCCGTGTGTGTGTATCTGTGTCTGTGTGTGTCTATCTGTGTGTCTATCTGTGTGTGTGTCTATCTGTGTGTGTGTCTATCTGTGTGTGTGTCTATCTGTGTGTGTCTATCTGTGTGTGTGTCTATCTGTGTGTGTGTCTATCTGTGTGTCTATCTGTGTGTGTGTCTGTGTCTATCTGTGTCTATCTGTGTGTGTGTCTGTGTCTATCTGTGTCTATCTGTGTGTCTGTGTGTGTCTATCTGTGTGTGTCTATCTGTGTGTCTATCTGTGTGTGTATGTGTCTGTGTGTGTGTGTCTATCTGTGTGTGTCTATATGTGTGTCTATCTGTGTGTGTCTATCTGTGTGTCTATCTGTGTGTGTGTCTATCTGTGTGTCTGTGTGTGTGTATCTGTGTCTGTGTGTGTGTCTATCTGTGTCTGTGTGTGTCTATCTGTGTCTGTGTGTGTGTCTATCTGTGTGTGTCTATCTGTGTGTGTCTATCTGTGTGTGTGTCTGTGTGTCTATCTGTGTGTCTGTATCTGTGTGTGTGTATCTGTGTGTGTGTATATCTGTGTGTGTGTCTATCTGTGTGTGTGTCTATCTGTGTGTGTCTATCTGTGTGTCTATCTGTGTGTCTATCTGTGTGTCTCTGTGTCTCTGTGTGTGTCTATCTGTGTGTGTCTATCTGTGTGTGTCTATCTGTGTGTATCTATCTGTGTGTGTCTATCTGTGTGTGTCTATCTGTGTGTGTCTATCTGTGTGTGTCTATCTGTGTGTCTGTGTGTGTCTATCTGTGTCTGTGTGTGTGTCTATCTGTGTCTGTGTCTATCTGTGTCTGTGTGTGTGTCTATCTGTGTGTGTCTATCTGTGTGTCTATCTGTGTGTGTGTCTGTGTGTGTGTCTGTGTGTGTGTCTGTGTGTGTCTGTGTGTCTATCTGTGTGTCTATCTGTGTGTCTGTGTGTGTATCTGTGTGTGTGTGTATCTGTGTGTGTCTATCTGTGTGTGTCTATCTGTGTGTCTATCTGTGTGTCTATCTGTGTGTCTATCTGTGTGTGTGTCTGTCTGTGTGTGTATCTGTGTCTATCTGTGTGTGTGTCTGTGTGTGTGTCTATCTGTGTGTGTGTCTATCTGTGTGTCTATCTGTGTGTCTATCTGTGTGTGTGTCTATCTGTGTGTCTATCTGTGTGTCTATCTGTGTGTGTCTATCTGTGTGTGTCTATCTGTGTGTCTATCTGTGTGTCTATCTGTGTGTGTCTATCTGTGTGTCTGTGTGTCTATCTGTGTGTGTCTATCTGTGTGAGTCTGTGTGTGTCTATCTGTGTGTGTGTCTATCTGTGTGTGTGTCTGTCTGTGTGTGTGTCTATCTGTGTGTCTATCTGTGTGTCTATCTGTGTGTCTATCTGTGTGTGTCTCACTCTGCACTGCAGAGCTTCTGCCAGGCTTCGTGATACTTGACTGGATCCGTTGACTGGACTCCAGCCTCCAGATCAGCCGAGTCAACGTACTGGGGAGAAGACCAACACAGTGAGTGGGTGGGTTAGTGGGTGGGTTAGTGGGTGGGTTAGTGGGTGGGTTAGTGGGTGGGTTAGTGGGTGGGTTAGTGGGTGGGTTAGTGGGTGGGTGAGTGGGTGGGTGGGTGAGTGAGTGAGTGGGTGAGTGGGTGAGTGAGTGGGTGAGTGAGTGAGTGGGTGGGTGAGTGGGTGGGTTAGTGAGTGGGTGGGTTAGTGAGTGGGTGGGTGAGTGAGTGAGTGGGTGAGTGAGTGGGTGGGTTAGTGGGTGGGTGAGTGAGTGAGTGGGTGAGTGGGTTAGTGGGTGGGTGGGTGAGTGAGTGGGTGGGTGAGTGGGTGAGTTAATGGGTGGGTGAGTGAGTGGGTGAGTGGGTTAGTGGGTGAGTGGGTGAGTGAGTGGGTGGGTGAGTGGGTGAGTGAGTAAGTGAGTGGGTGAGTGAGTGGGTGGGTGAGTGGGTGGGTGAGTGAGTGGGTGAGTGGGTGAGTGAGTGAGTGGGTGGGTGAGTGAGTGGGTGAGTGGGTGGGTGAGTGAGTGGGTGAGTGAGTGAGTGGGTGAGTGGGTGGTGGGTGAGTGAGTGAGTGGGTGAGTGGGTGGGTGAGTGAGTGGGTGAGTGGGTGGGTGGGTTAGTGGGTGGGTTAGTGGGTGGGTGAGTTAGTGGGTGGGTTAGTGGGTGGGTGGGTGAGTGGGTGGGTTAGTGGGTGGGTGGGTTAGTGGGTGAGTGAGTGGGTGAGTGGGTGGGTGAGTGGGTGAGTGAGAGAGTGGGTGGGTGGGTGGGTGAGTGGGTGGGTGAGTGAGTGGGTGGGTGAGTGAGTGGGTGAGTGGGTGGTGGGTGAGTGAGTGAGTGGGTGAGTGGGTGGGTGAGTGAGTGGGTGAGTGGGTGAGTGAGTGAGTGGGTGAGTGGGTGGGTGAGTTAGTGGGTGAGTGGGTGGGTGAGTGAGTGGATGGGTGAGTGAGTGGGTGGGTGAGTGAGTGGGTGGGTGGGTGAGTGAGTGGGTGGGTGGGTGAGTGAGTGGGTGGGTGGGTGGGTGAGTGGGTGAGTGAGTGGGTGGGTGGGTGAGTGAGTGAGTGGGTGAGTGAGTGGGTGAGTAAGTGGTGAGTGAGTGGTGGGTGAGTGAGTGGGTGAGTGAGTGAGTGGGTGGGTGAGTGGGTGGGTGAGTGAGTGGGTGGGTGAGTGGGTGGGTGAGTGAGTGGGTGGGTGGGTGGGTGAGTGTGTGAGTGAGTGGGTGGGTGGGTGAGTGAGTGGGTGGGTGTGTGGGTGAGTGAGTGGGTGAGTGAGTGGGTGAGTGAGTGAGTGGGTGAGTGGGTGGGTGAGTGAGTGAGTGGGTGAGTGAGTGGGTGGGTGGGTGAGTGAGTGAGTGGGTGAGTGAGTGGGTGAGTGAGTGGGTGAGTGAGTGAGTGAGTGGGTGAGTGGGTGGGTGAAAATGAGTGAGTGGGTGAGTGAGTGGGTGGGTGGGTGAGTGAGTGGGTGGGTGGG
This sequence comes from Petromyzon marinus, assembly GCF_048934315.1. Lineage (NCBI taxonomy): Eukaryota > Metazoa > Chordata > Hyperoartia > Petromyzontiformes > Petromyzontidae > Petromyzon > Petromyzon marinus. The sequence continues at coordinate 391,678 of NW_027422649.1, forward strand.
TGAGTGGGGTGGGTGAGTGGGTGGGTGAGTGGGTGGGTGAGTGTGGGTGGGTGGGTGGGTGAGTGGGTGGGTGGGTGAGTGAGTGGGTGGGTGGGTGAGTGAGTGAGTGGGTGAGTGAGTGAGTGGGTGAGTGAGTGGGTGAGTGAGTGGGTGGGTGGGTGGGTGAGTGAGTGGGTGAGTGAGTGGGTGAGTGGGTGAGTGGGTGGCGAGTGAGTGGGTGAGTGAGTGGGTGGGTGAGTGGGTGAGTGAGTGGGTGAGTGAGTGGTGGGTGGGTGAGTGAGTGAGTGGGTGAGTGAGTGAGTGAGTGGGTGGGTGAGTGGGTGAGTGAGTGGTGGTGGGGTGGGTGGGTGGGTGAGTGAGTGAGTGGGTGGGTGAGTGAGTGGGTGAGTGAGTGAGTGGGTGAGTGGGTGGGTGAGTGAGTGGGTGAGTGGGTGAGTGGGTGGGTGAGTTAGTGGGTGAGTGGGTGGGTGAGTGAGTGGGTGGGTGAGTGAGTGGGTGGGTGAGTGAGTGGTGGGTGAGTGAGTGGGTGGGTGGGTGAGTGAGTGGGTGGGTGGGTGGGTGAGTGGGTTAGTGGGTGGGTGAGTGGGTGGGTTAGTGGGTGGGTTAGTGGGTGGGTGAGTGGGTGGGTGGGTGAGTGAGTGGTGAGTGAGTGGGTGGGTGAGTGGGTGAGTGAGTGGGTGGGTGAGTGGGTGGGTGAGTGAGTGGGTGGGTGGGTGGGTGAGTGGGTGAGTGAGTGAGTGGGTGGGTGGGTGAGTGAGTGGGTGGGTGTGTGGGTGAGTGAGTGGGTGAGTGAGTGGGTGAGTGAGTGAGTGGGTGAGTGGGTGGGTGAGTGAGTGAGTGGGTGAGTGAGTGGGTGGGTGGGTGAGTGAGTGAGTGGGTGAGTGAGTGGTGGGTGAGTGAGTGGGTGAGTGAGTGAGTGAGTGGGTGAGTGGGTGGTGTGAATGAGTGAGTGGGTGAGTGAGTGAGTGGGTGGGTGAGTGAGTGGGTGGGTGGGTGAGTGAGTGGGTGGGTGAGTGGGTGGGTGAGTGGGTGGGTGAGTGGGTGGGTGAGTGGGTGGGTGGGTGAGTGGGTGAGTGGGTGGGTGAGTGAGTGGGTGGGTGAGTGAGTGAGTGGGTGAGTGAGTGAGTGGGTGAGTGGGTGGGTGAGTGAGTGGGTGGGTGGGTGGGTGAGTGAGTGGGTGAGTGAGTGGGTGAGTGGGTGAGTGGGTGGCGAGTGAGATGGGTGAGTGAGTGGGTGGGTGAGTGAGTGGGTGAGTGAGTGGTGGGTGGGTGGGTGAGTGAGTGAGTGGGTGAGTGAGTGAGTGAGTGGGTGGGTGAGTGGGTGAGTGAGTGGGTGGGTGGGTGGGTGAGTGAGTGGGTGGGTGAGTGAGTGGGTGAGTGAGTGGGTGAGTGAGTGGGTGGGTGAGTGGGTGAGTGGGTGGGTGAGTTAGTGGGTGAGTGGGTGGGTGAGTGAGTGGGTGGGTGAGTGAGTGGGTGGGTGAGTGAGTGGGTGGGTGAGTGAGTGGGTGGGTGGTGAGTGAGTGAGTGGGTGGGTGGGTGGGTGAGTGGGTGAGTGAGTGGGTGGGTGGGTGAGTGAGTGAGTGAGTGGGTGAGTAAGTGAGTGGGTGGGTGAGTGAGTGGTGAGTGAGTGGGTGGGTGAGTGAGTGGGTGGGTGAGTGGGTGGGTGAGTGAGTGGGTGGGTGGGTGGGTGAGTGGGTGAGTGAGTGAGTGGGTGGGTGGGTGAGTGAGTGGGTGGGTGTGTGGGTGGTGAGTGAGTGAGTGAGTGAGTGGGTGAGTGAGTGAGTGGGTGAGTGGGTGGGTGAGTGAGTGAGTGGTGAGTGAGTGGGTGGGTGGGTGAGTGAGTGAGTGGGTGAGTGAGTGGGTGAGTGAGTGGGTGAGTGAGTGAGTGAGTGGGTGAATGAGTGAGTGGGTGAGTGAGTGAGTGGGTGGGTGGGTGAGTGAGTGGGTCGGTGGGTGAGTGGGTGGGTGAGTGGGTGGGTGAGTGGGTGGGTGAGTGGTGGGTGGGTGAGTGGGTGGGTGGGAGTGGAGTGGGTGGGTGGGTGAGTGGGTGGGTGAGTGAGTGGGTGGGTGAGTGAGTGAGTGGGTGAGTGAGTGAGTGGGTGAGTGAGTGGGTGAGTGAGTGGGTGGGTGGGTGGGTGAGTGAGTGGGTGAGTGAGTGGGTGAGTGGGTGAGTGGGTGGCGAGTGAGTGGGTGAGTGAGTGGGTGGGTGAGTGGGTGAGTGAGTGGGTGAGTGAGTGGTGGGTGGGTGAGTGAGTGAGTGAGTGGGTGAGTGAGTGAGTGAGTGGGTGGGTGAGTGGGTGAGTGAGTGGGTGGGTGGGTGGGTGAGTGAGTGGGTGGGTGGGTGAGTGGGTGGGTGTGTGAGTGGGTGGGTGGGTGGGTGTGAGTAAGTGAGTGGGTGGGTGAGTGAGTGGGTGAGTGAGTGAGTGGGTGGGTGGATGAGTGAGTGAGTGGGTGTGAGTGAGTGGGTGGGTGAGTGAGTGGTGGGTGGGTGGGTGAGTGGGTGAGTGAGTGAGTGGGTGGGTGGGTGAGTGAGTGGGTGGGTGTGTGGGTGAGTGAGTGGGTGAGTGAGTGGGTGAGTGAGTGAGTGGGTGAGTGGGTGGTGAGTGAGTGAGTGAGTGGGTGAGTGAGTGGGTGGGTGGGTGAGTGAGTGAGTGAGTGGGTGAGTGAGTGGGTGAGTGAGTGGTGAGTGAGTGTGAGTGAGTGGGTGAGTGGGTGGGTGAATGAGTGAGTGGGTGAGTGAGTGAGTGGGTGGGTGGGTGAGTGAGTGGGTCGGTGGGGTGAGTGGGTGGGTGAGTTAGTGGGTGAGTGGGTGGGTGAGTGAGTGGGTGGGTGAGTGAGTGGGTGGGGTGAGTGAGTGGGTGGGTGAGTGAGTGGGTGGGTGGGTGAGTGAGTGGGTGGGTGGGTGGGTGAGTGGGTTAGTGGGTGGGTGAGTGGGTGGGTTAGTGGGTGGGTTAGTGGGTGGGTGAGTGGTGGGTGGGTGAGTGAGTGAGTGATGTGAGTGAGTGATGGTGGGGTGGGTGGTGGGGTGAGTGAGTGGGTGGGTGAGTGGGTGGGTGAGTGAGTGGGTGGGTGGGTGGGTGAGTGGGTGAGTGAGTGAGTGGGTGGGTGGGTGAGTGAGTGGGTGGGTGTGTGGGTGAGTGAGTGGGTGAGTGAGTGGGTGAGTGAGTGAGTGGGTGAGTGGGTGGGTGAGTGAGTGAGTGGGTGAGTGAGTGGGTGGGTGGGTGAGTGAGTGAGTGGGTGAGTGAGTGGGTGAGTGAGTGGGTGAGTGAGTGAGTGAGTGGGTGAGTGGGTGGGTGGGTGAGTGAGTGAGTGGGTGAGTGAGTGAGTGGGTGGGTGGGTGAGTGAGTGGGTGGGTGGGTGAGTGGGTGGGTGAGTGGGTGGGTGAGTGGGTGGGTGAGTGGGTGGGGGTGAGTGGGTGGGTGATGGGTGAGTGAGTGGGTGAGTGGGTGAGTGGGTGGCGAGTGAGTGGGTGAGTGAGTGGGTGGGTGGTGAGTGGGTTTAGATAGATAAATAGATAGATAAATAGATAAGATAATAATAGATAGATAAATAGATAGATATAGATAGATAATAGATAGATAAATAGATAGATAAATAGATAGATAAATAGATAGATAAATATATAAAAATAGATAGATAAATAAATAAAATAGAGATAGATAACTATAATCAATAGATCGATAAATAAATAGATAAGATAGATAATAATAAGATAGAATAAATATAAT